>NC_091764.1:54254121-54555592 GCF_029378745.1 Bos indicus | reverse complement strand
AAAGAACTGTTTTCATACCTAGAGATAGTATACATCCCTGTGCATAAAAAGATATCTGAGTTCAGAAATTCATGTATATAATTAAAAAAAACAAGTTTGAACACTTTAACAATTACATATACTTTTACAACTTCTGCTTCCAACTAAAATGGAGTTGCATGGGGCTGGATTTACCCTTCCATGTGCAATAACTAGAAAAAAGATGAACTATGTGAGAAATACCGAGTGTCAGACACTGTTGGATGATGGTGCTCGAGAGATGGAAAACTAATGGTGTGAGTGTGGTGAACTGCCTCAGTTCATCACCTTGAGAGAGATTTCCGGCCATAGTACAGGTAGAGGGAACCCAGGCAGAGCTTGGTGTACTGTCTGAGTAGGAGAGATGGAGCTAGGGTATGAGAGAATCAAAAAAGCAAGCGTTCAGGGTACAGAGTGTGAGAGGCGAGAGGGAAGCATGGAGGAGAGTGCAGAGATCTGAGGAAGAGTTCCATTTAAATATTCAAAAGAGTACTGTTAGGCACATGAGTTTGAGGAAAATATTTGATGCTTAGGAAGTATCACTTGAGTGTCAGAGAAAAGAGTGACTAGCACTGACATAGGAATGTACATGGTACCTACCAATTAGGCTGGAAAACTCATTCTTCATAGGGCATTGGATAGAAAACTCAGGAGGGGTTTGCTTCATTTAGTTCAGTTCAGTTCAGTCACTCAGTTGTGTCTGACTCTTTGCAACTCCATGAAGTACAGCACTCCAGGCCTCCCTGTCCATCACCAACTCCCGGAGTCCACCCAAACCCATGTCCATCGAGTCGATGATGCCATCCAACCATCTCATCCTCTGTCGTCCCCTTTTCCTCCTGCCCTCAATCTTTACCAGCATCAGGGTCTTTTCCAATGAGTCAGCTCTTCACATCAGGTGGCCAAAGTATTGGAGTTTCAGTTTCAACATCAGTCCTTCCAATGAACACCCAGGACTGATCTCCTTTAGGATGGACTAGTTGGATCTCCTCGCAGTCCAAGGGACTCTCTAGATTCTTCTCCAACACCACAGTTCAAAAGCAACAATTCTTCGGTGCTCAGCTTTCTTTATAGTCCAACTCTCACATCCATACATGACCACTGGAAAAACCATAGCCTTGGCTAGACAGACCTTTGTTGGCAAAGTAATGTCTCTGCTTTTGAATATGCTGTCTAAGATGGTCATAACTTTCCTTCCAAGTTTGCCTCATTACCAAGGAATAATTAACCTTAGATTAAATGTTCTGATACCATTCAGCATACCTTAAAAGTAAGAACTTGAATGGATCAAATTGTTTCCAAATAACTTAACTGCATCCCAGAATAAAGTTTAATACTTACAGAAAAACAAAAATATCTAGTGCCTGGCATGATAAAATATATGTCTTACACCAATCAAAGATTATCAGGCAGGCAAAGAAACAGAAAATGATACCAATAGTGAGGAGAAAATCAATTGGTTAAAAAATTATGCAGAATTAGTAGGTAATGATGGAAATATAGTTGGCAACATTGTGTTCCATAGTTGAAAAAGTTCAGTAGAGACTTGTAAGATACAAAATTCAAATCAAATTTCTGAGGGAGAAAACCACAATTTCTAAGAAGAAAAAGCAAGTGGATGGAATTAACTTGAAGATTAGATATTGCAGAGGAAAGATTAGTGAATTTGAAGATATAGCAATAGAAACTATCCAAAATGAAACACTGGGATAAACAAACAAAAAATAATTGAATAGCGTGGCGTTGACCTATGGGGAAACTTCAGGCAGCTTAATGAAGAGGAAAGGCAGAGCAAATATCTGAAGAAATAATGGCTGGAAAGTTTCCAAATTTGATGAAAGCTATAAGTACATAGATCCATAAAGCATAGCACATCCTAAGTACAAAAATACAGAAAAAACTATACCAACAGATCAAAATGAAATTGCTCAACACTAATGATAGAGAGAAATCCTAAAATCAGGCAGAGAAGAGGAAAAAGACATATTACATAAAAAGAATGGAAAGGATGACAGAGAAAAAAAAGATGTGTTATACTAAAAGGAAAAAAGATAACGATGACCGGAAAATTTCTCTGATAACAGTACAAAACAGTGGAGCAACTGAAAGAGCTGCAGGTGAAAGAGACAAATCCACAATTGTACATGAAGATTTCAATGTCTTTGCTCAACATTTGGTATAGAAAGTTAGCAAGAAGATGGAAGATTTGAAAAATACTATCAACCAATTTGACCTAGTTGACAATTCTAGAACATTCTACCAAAGTATTCTTTTCAAGTGCACAGAGAACATTTACCAAATTGACCATATTTGTAGCCACAAAACAAGTCTCACAAAACAGGCTTTAATAGTACATGAACCGAGAACTTCCATTTAGAAAAGCCAGAGGAACCAAAGATCAAATTGCCAACATCCGTTGGATCATCAAAAAAGCAAGAGAGTTCCAGAAAAACATCTACTTCTGCTTAATTGACTACGCCAAAGCCTTTGACTGTGTGGATAACAACAAACTGGAAACTCTTAAAGACATGGGAATACCAGATCACCTGACCTGCCTCCTGAGAAATCTGTATGCAGGTCAGGAAGCAACAGTTAGAACTGGACATGGAACAACAGACTGGTTGCAAATCGGGAAAGGAGTACATCAAGGCTGTATATTGTCACCCTGCTTATTTAATTATATGCAGAGTACATCATGAGAAACGCTGGGCTGGAAGAAGCACAAACTGGAATCAAGATTGCTGGGAGAAATATCAATAACCTCAGATATGCTGATGATACCACCCTTATGGCAGAAAGTGAAGAAGAAATAAAGAGCCTCTTGGTGTAAGTGAAAGAGGAGAGTGAAAAAGTTGGGTTAAAGCTCAACATTCAGAAAACTAAGATCATGGCATCTGGTCCCATCACTTCATGGCAAATAGATGGGGAAACAATGGAAACAGTGAGAGACTTTATTTTTCTGGGCTCTGAAATCGCTGCAGATGGTGACTGCAGCCATGAAATTAAAAGACACTTGCTCTTTGGAAGAAAAACTATGACCAACCTAGACAGCGTATTAAACAGCAGAGATATTACTTTGCCAACAAAGGTCTGTCTAGTCAAAGCTATGGTTTTTCCAGTAGTAATATATGGATGTGAGACTTGGACTATAAAGAAAGCTGAGCACCAAAGAATTGATGCTTTTGAACTGTGCTGTTGGAGAAGACTTTTGAGAGTCCCTTGGACTGCAAGGAGGTCCAACCAGTCAATCTAAAGCAAATCAGCGCTGAATATTCTTTGAAAGGACTGATGCTGAAGCTGAAACTTCTATACTTTGGCCATCTAATGTGAAGAACTCACTCATTGGAAAGACCCTGATGCTGGGAAAGATTGAAGGCAAGAGGAGAAGGGGATGACAGGGGACGAAATGGCCAGATGGCATCACTGACTCAATGGACAGAAGTTTGAGTAACCTCCAGGAGTTGGTGATGGACAGGGAAGCCTGGCGTGCTGCAGTCCATGGAGTCACAAAGAGTCGGACATGACTGAGCACCTGAACTGAACTGAAACAAGTCTCAATACATTTAGAAAGTTATCTGGAAAATTCCCAAATATATAGAAATGAAATAATAGACTCGTAAATAATTCAAAGGTCAAAGGAAAATGTTGAAGCTAGAAATTATTTTGAATGGAATAAAAATGAAAGTAGCATATATCTAAATTAAATTCTAGTACTTAAGAAACTAGAAAAAATTAAGAAAACTTAAGCCCAAAGTAAGCAGAAGAAAGAAAATAATATAGGTCAGAAGGAGTTCCACTGAAACAGGAAACAGAAAAATAGTAGAGGAAAGTAAATGGAAACAAAACCAGTTCTTTGAAAAGACTAATCAAAGTGATAAATTTCTTGTCCAAATGATTAACAAAAAGGGGGAGAAGACACAAATGACCTATATAAAGAATAAGAGAGATAAGATGGCTACAGATTCTACAAATACCAAAAGGATAACTTTATAGGAATAAATTCAGGTGAAATGGGAAAATTCATTGTTAGACATAAACTGCCAAAGTTCACTCAAGAAGAGGTAAATAAGTTGAATATCCCTATATCTATTAAAGAAGTTTAATGTGTAGTTAAAAACTTTTCCACCACAACTGTGCCAGCATGCCTCAACTATTGAAGCCTGTGTGCCTAGAGCCTGTGCCCTGCAATAACAGAAGCCACTGCAATGAAAAGCCCATATACCTCAACAAAGAGTAGCCCCCACTCGCCGCAGCTAGAGAAAGTTTGAGCAAATCAGTGAAGACCCAGAACAGCCAAAAATAAAATAAACAAAACAAAACAAAAACCTTAAAACTCTTTAAAAGAATAAAAATTGCCAATAATAAAAAGCATAAGATATGAAATACTTAGACATAAATCTGACAATAATGTGCAAGTTCTGTACACTGAAAACTACATACTAATGATGAAAGAAGGGAAAAAACGATGTAAACAGAGATATACCATGTCAGTGGGGCAGAAGAATCACTATTGTTAAGATGTCAGCTCTCAGAATTATCCAGAGATACCATGAAAGTTCAATCAAAACTTCAGCAGACTTTTTTTTTTTAAGATATTGATAAACTGACTCTAAAATTTAAATGAAAATGGAAAGGATCTAAATTTGCTCAGACAAATTTGAAAGAGAAGAAAATCAGTGGATTTACTTGATTTCAAAACTCATTATAAAGGTACGGTAATTATGACAGTGTGATACTGGTATCAAGATAGACAAAGATCTGTGGAACAGAATAGAATCCAGAAATATACCCACACATACACGGTCTATTAATTTTCAATAAAGGTATAAAGGCAAACAAGTGGAGAAAGGAGAATCTTTTTAAACAATTCGTTGGAACAATTGGATGGGTATATGCCCTGGGCTCAGATGGTAGAGTCTGCCTGCAATGTGGGAGACCTGGGTTCAATCCCTGTGTTGGGAAGATCCCCTGGATAAGGAAATGGCTACCCACTCCAGTATTCTTGCCTGGAAAATCCCATGGACAGAGGAGCCAGGCAGATTACAGTCCATGGGGTCGCAAAGAGTAGAACATGACAGAGCGCCTTCACTTTCACATGCTAAAAAATAGACTTTGGCACACATATGGTACCACATAAAAAACTCTGAGTAGGAGCTGGCATGGATTATAGTTCTAAATATAAAATATATAGTCTCTAAAAGAAAATATAGGAAGAAAATTTTGTGACTTTGAATTAGGCAAGGATTTCTTAGGTATGGTACTCTGAAGCAGAAGCTATAAAAGAAAACACTGAGAAATTTGGACTTCATTAAAATTAAAAATTCCTGGTCTTTGAAAGACAGTTAAGAAAATGAATGAAAAGATAATCCATGGACTGGGATAACATATTTACCAAGCATATTTATGATAAAGGACTTTGATTCAGAATATGTAAAAAATAAAAACCCTCAATATTCAATAATAAAAAGCCAAAGAATCCAATAAAAATGGGCAAATAGCTGAGCAGATACTTCACCAAAGAAGATAATACAGATGGTGAATAGGGGCTTGAAAAGATGCTTCATATCATTAGTCATTTGAGAAATGCAAGTTAAAATCACAAGTTAAAACCACAATACATATAGGTCTATTAGAATGGCTAATATTAAAAAGACTAATCATACCAAGTATTGGTCTGATTATGGTGAAAATTAACTCTGAAAAACAGTTTGGCAGTTTCTTAAAAAGAAAATTTATTACTGTCATATAGTAGCCATTCCACCTCTTAGAAACTTTTATCACAGAAAAGAAAGCAAATATTCAAATAGCTACATGAGTATTTACTTTATAAACTTTATCTGTAACAGGCAAAAACTAGAAATAACCTAAATGTCCATTACCAGATACATGGATCACCAAACTGTATTATACTCATGTAACAGAACACTTCTTAGTAATAAAACTGTATGAACAATTGATAAACACAAGAACAGGAAAGAATCTTGAAGTAATTGTGCTGAGTCTAATGAAGCCACGCAAGAAAGAGTAGGTACTGTATATACTGTATGCTGCTGCTAAGTCGCTTCAGTCGTGTCCGACTCTGTGCGACCCCATAGATGGCAGCCCACCAGGCTCCCCTGTCCCTGGGATTCTCCAGGCAAGAACACTGGAGTGGGTTGCCATTTCCTTCTCCAATGCATGAAAGTGAAAAGTGAAAGTGAAGTTGCTCAGTCGTGCCTGACTCTTAGTGACCCCATGGACTGCAGCCCACCAGGCTCCTCCATCCATGGGATTTTCCAGGCAAGAGTACTGGAGTGGGGTGCCATTGCCTTTTCCGATATACTGTACACACTGTACCATATGATTCCACTTATATAAACTTCTAGGATTAAAGTTAGCAAGTTAAATATTATTTTAATGCACTAATTTAGACTATATATTACATATTTTTATTCTAGATATTGGGGATATTTCCCAGTATCTAGTGAAATAGGAGAGTGAAACAGTTGGCTTAAAAGTAAACATTCAGAAAACTAAGATCATGGCATCTGGTCCCATCACATCATGGCAAATCGATGGGGAAACAGTGGAAAGAGTGACAGATTTTATTTTAGGGGGCTCCAAAATCACTGCAGATGGTGACTGCACCCATGAAATTAAAAGATGCTTGCTCCTTAGAAGAAAAGTTTTGACTAACTTAGCATAAAAAAAAAAAATAAAAAAAAAGCAGAGACATTACTTTGCTAACAAAGGTCCGTGTAGTCAAAGCTATGGTTTTTCCAGTAGTCATGTATGGATGTGAGATTTGGACTATAAAGAAAGCTGAGCACCAAAGAATTGATGCTTTCAAACTGTGGTGTTGGAGAAGACTCTTGAGAGTCCTTTGGACTGCAAGGAGATCCAATCAGTCCATCCTAAAGGAAATCAGTCCCAAATATTCATTGGAAGGACTAATGGTGAAGCTGAAACTCCAATACTTTGGCCAGCTAAGAGTCAGCTTTGGTCAGCTAAGAACTGACTCATTGGACAAGACCCTGATGCTGGAAAAGATTGAAGGCTGTCGGAGAAGGGGACAACAGAAGATGAAATAGTTGGATGGCATCACCGACTCAATGGACAAGAGTTTGAGTAAGCTCTAGGAGTTGGTGATGGACAGGGAGGCCTGGTGTGCTGAGGTTCACGGGGTTGCAAAGATCAGACACGACTGAGTGACTGAACTGAACTGAACTGAGGATATTTCCTATTACTCCTTAGGAAAAGAAATCATAATACTAATCTTGAATCTTAATATTATAAGATAAAATTATTAGAGATTCAGAAGCATTCAAAGAGTATTAAATCTTTTGAGAATACTTGACTGAGGTTAGAAATATGAAGTTTGAAATAGATTTCTTTTTTACTTGCAACAATTGTTTATACCTCTGGCTTAAATTGGATGTATGGCATAAAATATTTGGTACAGTTTATATAGAAAACTGTATGAAATATGAATTCAGAGAGCTGTAATGAATTCAACACATTTTGTTCTTTTTTCATTCATGTCTAATTGACAAATAACATTGTAATATATTTAAAGTGTACCATCACCTCTTATATTTACCTTTTTTTTATTAGTAGTAAAAACACTTAAGTTCTCTTTAAGCCAGTTTCAGTTATACTATATAGTATAATCAGTTTTAGTCACCAGACCTTTTTCATCATAAAGCTGAAAGTTTATACCCTTATTACCAACCTCTGCTCCTTCCTCTGTCACTCCAACTCATCCTGGTATCTACCCTTCTGCTTTCAAATTTTGAGTTTGACTTTTTTTTTGGATTCCACATAGAAGTGATACCAAGCAGTATTTGTCTTTCTCTGGCCTATTGTACTTAGCATAATGTCCTGCAGTTTCTTTGATGTTCTTGCAAGTGGAAGAATTTCTTTCTTTTTATGGCTAAATAATATTTCATTGTGTGTGTGTATGTGTGTTTGTATACCACTGTATGGGCTAAGCCACTTATCTCTGCTTTACTTAGACTGGTTTCTGGAGATGTTATCTTTGTTCTTTTGTTTGGAACATACTTCCCTGTTTCTTCATTTTCCTTGACCTTTGTGTTGGTCTCTGTGCAGGTAAATGCAGGAGATGAACCTCCTCCATCAGCCTGGCCCAAACTTTTTGCTGCTTCTCAAATCTTCGTGTTTATCCAAGCCATTGTCTTTGTATTTAGTGATTCTTTGTAATATAAAGAGTGTGCCAACACCCACCTGTGTTTCACAAGGGACAGTCATAGTCAGCACATAGATGCTTGACCTTCAGGCAGCAACTAAGAAAGTGTGCAAACACCTTCTGGGAAGAAACCGGGATGCAGGCATTTCTGCCTGCTTCCTCTGTGCAAGGTACAGGTGAATAGCTGCATGGGTTGCTCCTCAGTTCAGTTCAGTCGCTCAGTCGTGTCTGACTCTTTGCGACCCCATGAATCGCAACACGCCAGGCCTCCCTGTCTATCACCAACTCCCGGAGTTCACTGAGACTCATGTCCATCGAGTCAGTGATGCCATCCAGCCATCTCATCCTCGGTTGTCCCCTTCTCCTCCTGCCCCCAATCCCTCCCAGCATCAGAGTCTTTTCCAATGAGTCAACTCTTCACATGAGGTGGCCAAAGTACTGGAGTTTCAGCTTTAGCATCATTCCTTCCAAAGAAATCCCAGGGCTGATCTCCTTCAGAATGGACTGGTTGGATCTCCTGCACTTTTGTAAAAATTGCTTCTTTTCCTGCTATAATTACATGGGACTTGTGAATGTCAGCCCTGTTGACTCTCAGACCTCAGTGATTAGGTGGCACGCCCCTTAGGGAACACTCCCCTTAGGTGGCAGCCTGAAAAGTTGGGATGCTGGATATATCAGCTTCTTCACTCCTCAGGAAGAAGCTGAGAGTTAAGGGTACTGTGCTGGGGGCGGTCGTGATTCTGTGTCTCAGACTTCCATGCACATTTTAATGCAACTGTTTTCTGTGCTGGTGGATGTGTCAGAGTCACTCAACTGGTTTTTGGATTTTCCTCAAAGGAAACTACTCTCTGTGTAGTAGTTGTGTACGAAGTGTCTGTCAGAGGAGGAGGAAACTTCAGGAACCCCCTATGTCATCACCTTGGTCCAGAGTCTATCTTTTTTTTTTTCCTGACCTATTTTTATGAAGGAAGCACCATGAGTAAAATGCAACTTCCATAGTTCCATCATGTGTGAGCAAACTTGAATTGAAAACATGTTGTAGATGAATGTGTCAGTTCTTAGGAACTATAGGGATGTCTCTAGGTAGGGAGCATGTTCTAGGGATGTTTGCAAAGTTGATCTGCATTTTGGCATCAGCCTTTCACAGTTTCTAAAATATTTTAAACCAGATTTTTTTTTATCTTTAAATGAAGAGTAACTGGGGAAAAATATACTATACACACACACACACACACACACACACACACACACACACATATGTATGTGTGTATCAGGGTGAATCCATTCATGAGTCCTACAACAGATTCCAATACCTGATACCTGAAATCTCAAAGAGGATATCTGGGCATACATTCTTATAGTAGTATCTGTGTTTTCTAGCAAAATCATTGCTCATGTAGATTCTTCTTGAAATGTGAGATCATAAGGAGGAGCTGACCATGGTGTATATCCTCTTTGTACACTCTGTGCTGTCCCACTGTGAAATTTTTCAGATTTTGAATTTGTCAATAAATTTGCTATTGGTGTACCTTGGCTTTATATGTTTTGGTATTGTGTTGTCATTAGTTGCTAAGTCATGTCCGACTCTTTTGTGACCCCATGGACTCTAGCCCACGAGGCTCCTCTGTCCCTGGGATTTCCCAGGCAAAAGCACTGGAATGGGTTGCCATTCCCTTCTCCAGGGTATCTTCCCAGCCCAGAGATCGAACCCACATCTCTTGCATTGGCAGGAGGATTCTTCACCACTGAGCCATGTGGGGAGCCCATTTATTATTTACTTGAGACTAATAGATGGTGCCAAAAACATCTGAGGAAGGAGTAACCCTGAAGGAAGATATGTAAGCATTGACAGTTAAATAAAATCCAAAATGTTCTTGAAAACAATCTATAATGGTGAGGTGAATTTAGAAAAACTTTGGACAATTAATACAGACAGGCTGCTTTTATCAGTATACATATACACATGCTCTGTCCTTTATTGGATTTGCAGATGCAGCAGCCAATGCAAAAGGGTGTCTAGTCACAGTATTTAATTCCAAAACCAATCTCAAGTTAAAAATAAAAGGACAAGTTTGGGAATAATTAAGTGGGTTCTAGCCAAAAAATTTTTAAAGGCTTTCAGTCTGACTTTGTGGATCATGTTTTTAACAACAAAGATTTCCTGAGTTTGTAGTTAACGGACAAATTATCAACAATTCTTTTTGATACACTGGAAAAACAGATGACCTAAATTGAATATGATAATACCATGTTTAATGGGATAGTTTGGTTTAACAATCCTGGTGACAACCAGACCTTCTTGAGCCAGCAATATCAGTGAAAGTCTCACTTACCAATTGTATCCATGAGATCCTTTCCTTTAAACCTGTTAAAGAGAAAGAAGAAAAAAAAAAAAAAGGCTGATATTCACAGAAAGGGTGTTTTCCTCTTTTTTTTTTCTTACAAGTTTCAATTTTGTTGAATTAGAGCAGTATGTGTAACTGTGTGTTTATCCATTCTACCTGAATAAACTTCCACAATTGTACATTGAGATCATAGAACACATCTTCAAAGCTAATTAAATCAACATGATAGATTCCTACGGCTGCTTGCTTTTTGTCTTGCATTTTGCTTTCCAGTGTGTAAACCAAATATGTTTTGATGGGATAATAAGCCTCTTGCTCTTTCTACCACTGTTAACTCTTTCCCTCTACAGATTTTTTTGTGTTTACCATCAAACACAATTTCATATATTCTATATTATCATCTACATTTAACACATTTTGAAGAATGTGGTTTAGTAAGACAATCACTTTTTTCCTGAGCACTTTTTTTTCGTTTAAACCCATTTTGCTACAATAATGGTTTAATTCTCCCAGAGAAAATGGAATGAGCCTTTTCTGCTGAAAAATAAGAGCCTGAAGAAAGGATATAATTTCTACATTGTTAATATTTTAAGGTGTTTTATATCAGTTATCAATAGCCAACTGCAAATATTTGGTATTATTTATTAATTATTTTTATTTTCATAATAATCCTATGTAGCATTGTTATCTTCAATTATCAAAAAAAAAAAAAAAAAAAAAGAAGACTAAGGTAAAAAAAGGCAGAATGATGTGGGGGCCAAGAGAGCTGAGAGTAACATTCAGTTCTTTTCATTTCCAATTGAGCTTTCTTTGCATTCAGGCAGAATATTAGCTTTAGAAAATAATTAGGATCTTTCCATTGAGGCAATAGACTACATTCTCCTGGCTGTAAATAGTTTTTGTTCTATATTTAGTGGCTAACTATATTCTGTGAGCAACTTATGGTCAAGTTCTTCTTCTTTTTATTTATTTATTTTTTTTGGTAACAAGTTGCATTTTTTACAGCAACAATAAAAAGTGAAGTTAGACTCATGTTGGCTTATTTCTTTCAGTTATGCACAATATTCTTTAGTTATACACAAGTTAACACTTGATTTCTTCACTCTTGCCCTTGAAAGTAGGGCAATCAGAACATCCCATGTAATTAAAGGCAGAGAAATTTACATGTGATAAGTAGAAGATAAGTTCTTATACGTTTTTATGCTTTTAAAGGAGTATTACACTGCAGCCATGCACTTATAACACATTACATACACATGTGCATACAGAGAATTTTGTAAAAGATGAAGTTGGGGTAAAAGTACTTGCCTCAAGTTTCATGGAAGTGTTTTCTATTTCAGATCAGAGAAGTCTCATCCTTCTCAACCATCTGGCTTATATTATTGCAGGTTCTGCTGCCAGTGTTTGCTTTAATAGTGAGAAGCTGTGCCTACCTATGTTACCTTCGAGAGGATCATTCATTAGTGACTGATTTGGTTTAAAGCTTTATTTATCTATTATGACAAAATGGTAATACAAATAAATGCTTTCTGAGCTAGAGATGTTTCATTTTCAGAGTTTAATCACATTCACATAAATATAGCTTCATGGTTCATTCCTGTCACAGTCTTTATAAATGGAATCCATCTTACTAGACTGTCAGATCAGCATAAGCAGGCATTTGGCTACCAACATGAGTACTGGAAAATTTAACTCTTAAAAAATTTTTGTCCAGATTCTCTATTTTGTCAGAGTTGATATGTTCGATAATTCCATTTCTGTTGTTAGAAGAAATAGTATGGTGTGGTTATTAAAACCTGGACTCTGAAAAGAGACGAGTTGGATTTGAATCCTGTCTCTCACTTACCCATGCTGTGATCTTGAACAAGCACTTTTCCTATCTGTACCTTGGGATCCTCATCAGGAAAATGGAAATTTTAGTAAGATCTAATTTGTATATAGTTGAAAAGAGTAAATAAGTTAATATATGCCTAATGTTTAGATAACATCTGGGACATAGTGTTAGTTGCTATTTTATTATGAGGAAATATGTAAAAAAATGGTTTGGATATTCTCTTTGAAATGTCTTTAATAATATTTCACCAAAGGAAATTTTGGCATATCAATAATCATTGTTAGAGTTACAAAGGATGTTCCATCTATGTTTTTAAAAAATAAAAGTCATGCAAATTCTTTTTTAAGGCAATTTGAGTAATTGGATATTTTGAGACCAAGAAAGAAGTAAAGTTACCTTATAACTAGACCCATTGGGGTTATATATAAATTCATTTCAAATTCTTTCAGAAAATTCTATTTCCTCTCTTTTAGTTATTCTTCTTACCGTGAAGAGAATATTCCCTCAGGGGGTGGAGAGAAGAACTTTAATCGCCATATTCTCTGTTTCCTTGCCCCAATTTTATTTGGTCAGATGAAATCTCCTGGGAATCCCAGTCAGCTTTGTCCTCCCTCTCTCTCTTCCCCCTCCTTTTCCTGTCCTGTTTCTCCTGCTCTCTGTTCTCCCTCCTTCAGCTGCTCACATAAGCTCTCAGTCTTCATTTTCTTTAGTAACTCTTACTCATTTACTCATTCTTTAAGACTCAGATCAGTTTTCACCTCCCACACAAAATCTCTCTCTAATCTTCAAGAAAGTGTTGTTTTTTCCCTTCTCTATGCCTTCACTGGACTCTGCTCATTGAGATGTATTATCTTCTAATTATCATTTAATATGTTGAACTGTGACTTCAAGATACCAGCAACATCTTACTGGCCTTTGTATTGTCAGTATTTAGCTCTGTGTGCTATGAAATGGTATGGACCTAACAGAAGCAGAAAATATTCAGAAGAGAACTACACATTTGAACTATACAAAAAAGATCTTCATGACCCAGATAACCATGATGAGGTGATCACTCACCTAGAGCCAGACATCCTGGAATGCATAATCAAGTGAGCCTTAGGAAGCATCACTATGAACAAAGCTAGTGGAGGTGATGGAATTCCATTTGAGCTATTTCAAATCCTAAAAGATGATGCTGTGAAAGTGCTGCACTCAATATGCCACCTAATTTGAAAAACTCACCAGTAGCCACGGGACTGGAAAAGGTCAGTTTTCATTCCATTCCCAAAGAAAGGCAATGCCAAAGAATGCTCAAACTACTGAGCAATTGCAGTTGTCTCACATGCTAGCAAAGTAATGCTCAAAATTCTTCAAGCCAGTCTTCAGCAGTACATGAACCATGAACTTCCAGATGTTCAAGCTGGATTTAGAAAAGGCAGAGGAACCAGAGATCAAATTGCCAACATTCACTAGATCATCAAAAGAGCAAAAGAGTTCCAGAAAAATATCTCCTGTTTTATTAATTAAGCCAAGCCTTTGATTGTGTGGATCCCAACAAACTGTGGAAACTTCTTAAAGAGATGGGAATAACAGACCACTTTACCTGCCTCCTGAGAAATCTGTATG
This sequence comes from Bos indicus, assembly GCF_029378745.1. NCBI lineage: Eukaryota > Metazoa > Chordata > Mammalia > Artiodactyla > Bovidae > Bos > Bos indicus. The sequence goes on along the minus strand of NC_091764.1, from coordinate 54,541,602 downwards.
CAGATCAAGTAGCAACAGTTAGAGCTAGACATGGAACAACAGACTGGTTCCAAATTAGGAAAGGAGTACGTCAAAGCTGTATAATGTCACCCTGCTTATTTAACTTATATGCAGAGTACATCATGCAAACTTCCAGGCTGGAAGAAGCACAAGCTGGAATCAAGATTGCTGGGAGAAATATCAATAACCTCAGATACACAGATGACACCACCCTTATGGCAGAAAGCGAAGAACTAAAGAGCCTCTTGGTGTAAGTGAAAGAGGAGAGTGAAAAAGTTGGCTTAAAGCTCAACATTCAGGAAACTAAGATCATGGTCTCTGGTCCCATCACTCCATGGCAAATAGATGGGGTAACAATGGAAACAGTGTCAGACTTTATTTTCTTGGGCTCCAAAATCACTGCAGATGGTGACTGCAGCCATGAAATTAAAAGACACTTGCTCCTTGGAAGAAAAGATATGACCAACCTAGATAGGTTATTCAAAAGCAGAGACATTACTTTGCCAACAAGATCTGCCTAGTCAAAGCTATGGTTTTTCCAGTAGTCATGTATGGATGTGAGATTTGGACTATAAAGAAAGCTGAGTGCAAAAGATATGATGCTTTTGAACTGTGGTGTTGGAGAAGACTCTTGAGAGTCCCTTGGACTGCAAGGAGATCCAACCAGTCCATCCTAAAGGAAATCAGTCCCGAATATTCATTGGAAGGACTAATGAAGCTGAAACTCCAATACTTTGGCCAGCTGATGCAAATAACTGACTCATTGGAAAAGACCCTGGTTCTGGGAAGGATTGAAGGCAGGAGGAGAAGGGGACAATAGAGGATGAGATGGTTGGATGGCATCACCGACTGGATGGACATGAGTTTGAGCAAGCTCCAGGAATTGGTGATGGACAGGGAAGCCTGGCATGCTGAAGTCCATGGGTTCCCAAAGAGTCGGGAATGACTGAGCAACTGAACTGAACTGAACTGAGTGCTGTGTACACTATACATTAGGTTTATTGTTTAGTCACTAAGTTTTGACTGATTCTTTTGTGACCTCATGGACTGTAGCCCCACCAGGCTATTCTGTCCATGGGATTTCCTAGACAAGAATACTGGAGTGGGTTGCCATTTCCTTCTCCAGGAGATCTTCCTGACCTAGGAATCAAACCCATGTCTTCTGCATTGGCAGGTGGATCTTTATCACTGAGCCACCTGGGAAGCCCAGGAGTGGAAATGCAGACTCTTAACCACTGGACCACAAGGGAAGTCCCTGGCAATATATGTTAGGTAGTGGGTACATGTTTAATGTCTAGATGAACTGCACGGAGCATGTGCATCAGGATTTGAGCTGAGTTTCTCCTAGATGTAACAGGAGAGGGTGTCTGCCCAGTAAATATTATTTGTAGGATACCAACCAACCCAGTACTGCATTTTGGACTCTTTTGTTGACTATGATGAGTTCAGCTGAGATCTTGCCTGACTGAGTCATAACATTTAGGAAAGGGGAAGCTCCAGGTGGACTGTTTGCTTGAGCCTAAGTGCAGCTCTCCTCAGTTACAAAAGTGGGAAAACAATCTCCTCGTGCCAGAGATCACTGGGTTCCTTGCAGTTTTGCAGGACAGTGCACTGCCTACCCTCAGTAAAATAAACAAGGTTTAATTAAAAACAATTCCATAATTCAATCCAGGGCAGATCTTTGCCTTGTCTTTTACTGAATTCTTGTTCAGTAGAGTTGCTGAGAAAGTTAATCTATCCACACACAATTCATCACATGTGTTTATATTTCTAAAAGTTGCAGAGACGGAAATTATTGGCCTTACAAACTCTGTCTGTCTCACTATTAAATCATTTGCAGACTGTTAAGCAGGGCTCATTTTGGAGGGTTGGAAGGTCCCAGAGCTGCACTGCCCCCGTTTCCTCCACTGGAAAAAAATCTGTTGATGTATGAAAAATAGGTATTTAAATAAACTATCTGAATTTTCAGAAATGACTCCAGGCATTTTCAGTCATTTGAGCAGTTAGGTAGAGACTCTCACACACAACTTTGGAGCCAGATTTACACAGTGTTTAAAATAACTCTTTCTAGAATTTAGCCACTTTTGGAAATTCTATGAACAGTTTTGAATGAGTACTCTATTATTCCATGGCCAATTTTAATAGTATTACCTGCAGCATCTTCTGATTTACTCCCTTTTCATCTGTTTCCGCAGATACAAACAACAGTACCCAAACTGCCTGTACCTCTCCAGGATTTGATACGTTACAGCAAGAACTAATTTTCTTTCAGTGCCATTTTGATTATTTCATTTCTTTTATTTTTATATACATGCAATGGCTCCTCCTTTATATTAAGTCCCATTTTAATTTTGTGGTTCAAGCCTGGGTGTCAATATGGTAGACTACCTTCTGAGCCACATCCTGTCTCATCCTCTCCCTCCTACCCAAAAGGCAACTACTTCATACTCCCCATATGGGCTTCCCTGGTGGCTCAGATGGTAAAAAATCTGCTGCAGTGCAGGAAACCTGGGTTCAACCCCTGAGTTGGGAAGATCCCCTGGAGAAGGGAATGGCTACTCAACTCCAGTATTCTTGCATGGAGAATTCCATGGACAGAGGAGCTTGTTGGGCTACTGTCCATGGGGTCTCAAAGAGTTGGACAGGACGAGTGACTAACACTTTGACTTCTCTTTTGTACTGCCCATGCCTCACTTCCCCTAGAATTAGCTTATTGTGAGCCTTTGTGTCCCATTCTCATATCTAGAAATTCTAGTCTCTTCATCTCAGCTGACGGTTCTTTCTTTCCTGTAAGATTTCTCTGGTTCAAGGATCAGCATAACCTGTGGCTCTTCAGTATTTAATTTGTTTATAAATAATTAAATCAATTAATTAATTGTTTATTGATCATGATGTTTATATACTGTGGTAAGCATTGCAAATATTATAAAATAATTATAAAAGATAGTTCTTTGCCTTCAATTGTGATAGAATTATGACTTAAAGCATACTGTTAACATAAAATAATAAATACTGTCATGTAAACACAGACAAAATATGATATGACTCAGTGGTTAAACAGCAGTGCTCTGAATCCTAAGGACATTCAGTCTCTCAAGCATTTCTTTCCCTTAGACAGTTGGTATTCTTCCCTTAGATAGCCTCTCCAGGGCCAACCCTATCTGGTTCTAGTTTTCTGAGCTGTCCAACATGGTAACCATTGGTCACATGTGGCTACAAAACAGTTGAAATGTTGCCAATGTAACTGAGGAATAAAAATTTAATTTCATTTATTTCTACTTAATATAACTTTAGACTTAAAAATTAATATTCATTTCAACTATTGGAAAATTTTTATATACATTTGGAACAGCTTGGGTTTGTAAGGTTAATTTTTCTTTTTTTTTCAATAATAGAACTATTTTATTAAACATATGAACGTACTTATTCTGTACAACATGCATTTCTTTCTTTCCTCTGCCCCAGGAAGCCAGCGCTCTAGAACCCCATGTTTATAAAAACACACTTTGGCAGCTACTATGCAAGGTGAAAAAAGTGCAATTCTGAAAGTAACAACACCTAACCAAAGTGGGGAACAGAAAAAGGCAGAGGGGAGTGGGCCCAGTGCTGCTCATCTTCTCTCAAGAGGAAACAATTTAAGAATAGAAACTCTTGAGCATTATTTAAGCAGTACTGCCCAACTCTCTTGGTAGCATCTCTCTTTCAATTCCATATATCTTGATGTTGTAACGAACTAATCTGTTACTTCTTTAAGAAATTCTGCCCTGGTTTATATCCTTTTCAGTGGCCCATATCCCTTTGAACTTCAAAAACACAGAAGTCACTCAGTCGTGTCTGACTCTTTGCGACCCCATGGATTGCAGCCCACCAGGCTCCTCGGTCCATGAGATTTTCCAGGCATGAATACTGGAGTGGGTTGCTGTTTCCTTCTCCAGGTTACTTTTTCAAATGTACACTTTTATTAATAAAATCTAAATACAGATCATATGTTACTAGTGAAAATTTAACATGTGAATTGAGATGCTCTATAAGTGTAAAATATGCCCTGGATTGTGAAGACAAAGTGTAAAAATATATATAAAATATCATTCATTTTTAATAATTTTATGTATTTATTTTTGGCTGTGTTGGGTCTTCGTTGCTTTTCTCTAGTTGTGGTGAGCGGGCTGCTCTCTAGCTGTGGTGCATGGTCTTCTCACTGTGGTGCTTCTGTTGTTGTGGAATATGGACTCTAGGGTGCGAGGGCTCAGTAGTTGTGGCTCCCGGGCTCTAGAGCACAGGCTCAATAGTTGTGGTGCACAAACTTAATTGCTCCATGGCATGTGAGATCTTCCTGGACCAAGGATCAAACCCATGTCTCCTGCATTGGTAGGCGGATTCTTTACCAGTGAGCCATCAAGGAAGCCCTCGTTAATTTTTTAAAAATTGCATACATGTTGAAATAATATTCTGAATGTGTTGGGTTAAATAAATACATTCTTAAAATTTCTTTCCTTTTTCTTTTTTTTTAACTTTTAAAAATGTGAGTACTAGAAAATCTTATATTACACATGTGAATTGCAGTGTCATCTTTTGCATGGCATTGCTTTAGATAAACCAGATTTATGCTAGATTCCCATATGTACATGGACCTCAGGGCCAATTACTCCAGTGATGTTTATTGGTTGTATAGAACTCTGGTGCATTTTGGCCTTCTGCTGATCCTACCATATCAACTTCAGGCTGTATTTAAAAACATAATTCTGGACTGTCATGTGCTGTTGGAGAACTATATTTCTCTATTCATTTGACCCTTTATGAATGGATACACCTTACAATTTCATTTTGGTATTTGTGTCTTTATGTGAATAACCATATTCTTTCCTGTCCACTCCTTTGTGTATTGGCTACAATGACTTTACTGCCTATACTAGACTTTCTTCTTTTTTATCAATCTTGTGTGAGAAAATTTGCTCATTTTGGGCTGTAGCTTCTTGCAATCCTTACGTTCTGGGAAAATCTAATTTTGGTTTTTGACTTTGAGCCCTTCTTCCTTGCGCCCCTCCCTACTTTATTCCAGGTAAACTAGAGGATAATAGAAGCTCTGGGGGAAGCCACTCAGATTCCACATGCATAAATCCATGCAAAACAGAGTGTACTCATGACACTTGGAGTGCATGAGACTCTTGGGCCCTCTCCTTTTAAATTCTTATTTTCTGAAGTCTTTTGTACCTGGTTTTTAAAAGTCTTTGTCTGCTTCACCAACTGATTATTAATCATGCGTCAGATACAGGTCCAGTGTAGCAATTTCCCTAGGCAATTCCTCTCTTTTTTGGGAGATGAAGTCCAAAATATTTGTCTTATTTAACATTCTGCACAATTTAACCCTGATTGCATGTCCACTTTTACCTCCAGCAAGTAACTCTAAACCATCCTGGTCTCTGTCTTTTCTGGCTCTCCTAGCATTAACTCTTTATATCACAGGCTGCTGCTGCTCTTCCTGATTTTTGAAGTAGAGATAACAGTATTTAGCATGAATGAGAGTTGTGAAACTGTAATAATAATAATAATTGACATTCATATAATGCTCAACATGTGCTAGGCACTGTTCTAAACAGTTTATATGTATCTTCTTTTATTTCCTCTCAATAACCTATGAGGTAAATAGTTATGATCTCATTTCATGAGGGAGAGATTGAGGTATAGAGAAGTTAAAACCTTGTCCAAGCCCACACAGCTTGGGCAGAATTAGTGGCAGAATTAGAATTCAGTCAAGCTTTCAGGTCTGTATTTTTGTATTGAGCTAAATTGTCTTGGAGACTTTGTCCTAGGCATCTAACATGGATTATCTCGCTTAATCTTCACAAGTAGGGAAAGTGACCTCAGAGTATAAAGAAACAAAAAGGATTTTGAAAGTGAAAGACATTCCAATGGACCAGACAAATGGCAATTACTCAAGAAACAGTTTTGATGATGCCTTAGGCCTGTGATGAATTCTGGATCACTACTTGTGTTGTGTAAATAAAGTTTTATTGTATCACAACAACACGCCATCATTTATGTATGTTCTTCCAATTCAATGGTAGGACTGAATAGCTGTGGCAGAGATTTTATGGCCACCAAAGCCTAACATTTTTCCATCTGGCTCTTTGTAGAAAATCTTTTCAAACCCTGGATGTGCCACACCTGAGGATTACATAAACTTTGCAATTAATGTTAAGATTCTACATTAAGAGAAGTGATTATTTGCTACTGCCTGCCCAAAACACTTTCTTTGAAGACTCCCTTTGTGTTCTCTGATAGAAGATTGGGAGATCTAAGAAGAACTAATAGTTTTTTCATTTCCTGTGGCTCAGATCAGCACAAAAGCCCTTCATCCTCCACAATGTATTGATTCCTTCTATGGCAGGTGTCACACTGCTTGATCCAATTGATATGTCCTTGAAAAGCTGATTTAAATCAGTTTGGTACATTGAAACACATTTTTTCTTCATTTATAGTTTGTGTGATGCTCTATCCACTTGAAAGGACCTGTGACTCTTTATAAAATGTGGTTTGCTTTCTCTTTCATGACACCATCCCCCACCTCCCTACTACTCACACTGATGTCCACTTGTGGACTTCCTGGTGGCTCAGATGGTGAAAGGAATCCATCTGCAATACGGGAGACCTGGGTTCAATCCCTGGGTTGGGGAAATCCCCTGGAAGAGGGCGTGGTAACCCACTCCAGTATCCTTGCCTGGAGAATCCCATGGATAGAGGAGCCTGGCAGGCTACAGCCCATGGGGTTACAAAGAGTCAGACAAGACTGAGCACAACACAGTCATCAATCTACAAAAAGAGTTATATCCAACTGTGGAAGATATTATTGCAGAAAGGAGGACCCCTTCCAGGGCCCAAGATCAGGCTCTTATCTAATACTCGGCAATAAATTGTCCAAGGAGACTACATGCTGACAAAGGAAGAGACTTTATTGGGAAGGGGCCCCCAGCTGCAGAACAGTAGGGTAAGGGAAGCCAGGAGAACTGCTCTGACACATGGCTGTCAGGCTTGGGTTTTATGGTGTTAGGATTAGTTTCTGGGTTGCCTTTGGCCAATCATTATGACTCAAGCTACTTCCTGGTGGTGCACACATTGATCAACAAAGATGGATGCCAGTGAGAAGGATTCTAGGAGGTAGAAGGGCACCTGGTGTCTCCTTGTGACCTTTCCTGAACTCTTCTGATTGGTGGTGGCTTATTAGCTTCATGTTCCTTACTAGGACCTCCTATTATAAAATAACTCATGCAAATGGTTACTGTGGTGCCTAGCCAGGATGGGCAGTTTCAGTCACTGTGCTTCCCCTAACAGTATGATTTAAAAAAAAATCAAAACAAAAGCTATAATGTTCATAGGATGAGTAATCCTTATTTGATTAAAATCATTGTACTATTAACATTTAGTATTATACATTTTATTTAAATTGAGGCACATCACTTATGTTCTTGTTCAGTTGCTCAGTCATGTCTGACTCTTTGCAACTGCATAGACTGCAGCATGCCAGACTTTCCTATCCTTCACTATCTCTGAGAGTTTGCTCAAACTCATGTCCAGTGAATCAATGATGCCATCCAACCATCTCACCATGTCACCCTCTTTTCCTCCTGCGCTCAATCTTTCCCAGCATCAGGGTCTTTTCCAGTGAATTGGCTCCTCATATCAGGTGGCCAAGGTATTGGATTCAGCTTCACCTTCAGCTTGTCCAATGAATATTCAGGGTTGATTTCCTTTAGGGTTGGCTGGTTTGATCTCCTTGCTGTCTAAGGGACTCTCAAGAGTCTGCTCTAACACCACAGTTCAAAAGCATCAGGCCTTCGGCACTCACCTTTATTTATGGTCCAACTCTCACATTCATACATGACTATTGGAAAAACCATAGCTTTGACTATATGGACTTTTGTTAGCCAAGTGATGTCTCTGCTATTTAATGTGCTGTCTAGGTTTGTTATAACTTTTCCTCCAAGGAGCAAGTGTCTTTTAATTTCATGGCTGCTGTCACCATCCATAGTGATTTTGGAGCCCAAGAAAATAAAGTTTGTCACTGTTTTCATTGTGTCCCCATCTATTTGCCATGAAGTGATAGGACCAGAGGCCATGATGTGATAGGACCAGATGCCATGATCTTAGTTTTTTGAGTGTTGAGTTATAAACCAGCTTTTTCACTCTCCTCTTTCATCTTCATCAATCGGCTCTTTAGGTCCTCTTCACTTTCTGCCATTAGGGTGGTATCATCTGCATATCTGAGGTTGTTGAGACTTCTCCTGACAATCTTGATTCCAGCTTATGCTTTATCCAGCCTGGAATTTCACATGATGTGCTCTGCATCAGATCAGATCAGATCAGTTGCTCATTCTTGTCCGACTCTTTGTGACCCCATGAATTGCAGCATGCCAGGCCTCCCTGTCCATCACCAACTCCCAGAGTTCACTCAGACTCACGTCCATTGAGTCAGTGATGCCATCAAGCCATCTCATCCTCTGTCATCCCCTTCTCCTCCTGCCCCCAATCCCTCCCAGCATCACAGTCTTTTCCAATGAGTCAACTCTTAGCATGAGATGGCCAAAGTACTGGAGTTTCAGCTTTAGCATCATTCCTTCCAAAGAAATCCCAGGGCTGATCTCCTTCAGAATGGACTGGTTGGATCTCCTTGCAGTCCAAGGGACTCTCAAGAGTCTTCTCCAACACCACAGTTCAAAAGCATCAATTCTTCGGCACTCAGCCTTCTTCACAGTCCAACTTTCACATCCATACATGACCACAGGAAAAACCATAGCCTTGACTAGATGAACCTTTGTTGGCAAAGTAATGACTCTGCTTTTGAATATGTTATCTAGGTTGGACATAACTTTCCTTCCAAGGAGTAAGCGTCTTTTAATTTCATGGCTGCAGTCACCATCTGTAGTGATTTTGGAGCCCAGAAAAATAAAGTCTGACACTATTTCCACTGTTTCCCCATCTATTTCCCATGAAGTGTTGGGACCGGATGCCATGATCTTCATTTTCTGAATGTTGAGCTTTAAGCCAACTTTTTCACTCTCCACTTTCACTTTCATCAAGAGGCTTTTGAGTTCCTCTTCACTTTCTGCCATAAGGGTGGTGTCATCTGCATATCTGAGGTGATTGATACTTCTCCCGGCAATCTTGATTCCAGTTTGTGTTTCTTCCAGTCCAGCATTTCTCATGATGTACTCTGCATAGAAGTTAAATAAACAGGGTGACCATATACAGCCTTGACAAACTCCTTTTCCTATTTGGAACCAGTCTGTTGTTCCATGTCCAGTTCTAACTGTTGCTTTCTGACCTGCATACAAATTTCTCAAGAGGCAGATCAGGTGGTCTGGTATTCCCATCTCTTTCAGAATTTTCCACAGTTTATTGTGATCCACACAGTCAAAGGCTTTGGCATAGTCAATAAAGCAGAAATAGATGTTTTTCTGGAACTCTCTTGCTTTTTCTATGATCCAGCGGATGTTGGCAATTTGATCTCTGGTTCCCCTGCCTTTTCTAAAACCAGCTTGAACATCAGGAAGTTCATGGTTCACGTATTGCTGAAGACTGGCTTGGAGAATTTTGAGCATTACTTTACTAGCATGTGAGATGAGTGCAATTGTGCGGTAGTTTGAGCATTCTTTGGCATTGCCTTTGTTTGGGATTGGAATGAAAACTGACCTTTTCCAGTCCTGTGGCCACTGCTGAGTTTTCCAAATTTGCTGGCATATTGAGTGCAGCACTTTCACAGCATCATCTTTCAGGATTTGAAACAGCTCAACTGGAATTCCATCACCTCCACTAGCTTTGTTCATAGTGATGCTTCCTAAGGCCCACTTGACTTCACATTCCAGGATGTCTGGCTCTAGGTCAGGGATCACACCATCATGATTATCTGGGTTGTGAAGATCTTTTTTGTACAGTTCTTCTTTGTATTCTTGCCATCTCTTCTTAATATCTTCTGCTTCTGTGAGGTCCATACCATTTCTGTCCTTTATCAAGCCCATCTTTGCATGAAATGTTCCTTTGGTATCTCTGATTTCCTTGAAGAGATCCCTAGTCTTTCCCATTCTGTTGTTTTCCTCTATTTCTTTGCATTGATTGCTGAAGAAGGCTTTCTTATCTCTTCTTGCTATTTTTTGGCACTCTGCATTCAGATGTTTATATCTTTCCTTTTCTCCTTTGCTTTTCACTTCTCTTCTTTTCACAGCTATTTATAAGGCCTCCCCAGACAACCATTTTGCTTTTGTGCATTTCTTTTCAATGGGAATGGTCTTGATCCCTGTCTCCTGTACAATGTCACGAACCTCATTCCATAGTTCATCAGGCACTCTATCTATCAGATCTAGGCCCTTAAATCTATTTCTCACTTCCACTGTATAATCATAAGGGATTTGATTTAGGTCATACCTGAATGGTCTATTGGTTTTCCCTATTTTTTTCAATTTAAGTCTGAATTTGTCAATAAGGTGTTCACGGTCTGAGCCACAGTCAGCTCCTGGTCTTGTTTTTGCTGACTGTATAGAGCTTCTTCATCTTTGGCTGCAAAGAATATAATCAATCTGGTTTCGGTGTTGACCATCTGGTGATGTCCATGTATAGTCTTCTCTTGTGTTGTTGGAAGAGGGTGTTTGTTATGACCAGTGCATTTTCTTGGCAAAACTCTATTAGTCTTTGCCCTGCTTCATTCCGTATTCCAAGGCCAAATTTGCCTGTTACTCTAGGTGTTTCTTGACTTCCTATTTTTGCATTCCAGTCCCCTATAATGAAAAGGACATCTTTTTTGGGTGTTAGTTCTAAAAGGTCTTGTAGGTCTTCATAGAACCATTCAACTTCAGCTTCTTCAGCATTACTGGTTGGGGCATAGAGTTGGATTACTGTGATATTGAATGGTTTGCCTTGGAAACAAACAGAAATCATTCTGTCGTTTTTGAGATTGCATCCAAGTACTGCATTTCAGACTCTTTTGTTGACCATGATGGCCACTCCATTTCTTCTGAGGGATTCCTGCCCGCAGTAGTAGATATAATGGTCATCTGAGTTAAATTCACCCATTCCAGTCCATTTCAGTTCACTGATTCCTAGAATGTCGCTGATTCCTGGAATGTGCTCTGCATAGAAGTTAAATAAACAAGGTGACAATATACAGCCTTGATGTACTCCTTTCCTAATTTTGAACCAGTCTGTTGTTCCATGTCTGGTTCTAACTGTTGCATCCTGACCAGCATACAGGTCTCTCAGAAGTCAGATAAGGTGGTCTGGTATTCCCATCTCTTTAGGAATTTTCCACAGTCGGTTGTGATCCACATAGTCAAAGCTTTAGCATAACCACTGAAGCAGAAGTAGATGTTTTTTTTTTCTGAAATTCTCTTGCTTTCTCTATGATCTAACAAATGTTGGCAATTTCATCTCTGGTTCCTTTGCCTTTTCTAAATCCATCTTGTACATCGGGAAGTTCTTGGTTCATGTACTATCGAAGCCTAGTTTGAAGGATTACCTGTTTTATGCTGAATACAGTGTTGGGTAGCATTGGTGATTTTTTATCATTATTAAAAGATACAAGTAATGGCAATGCTAAAGTCATATAAACCTATCTTCATCATTATTATTGAAAATAATAATACATTACACAAGTCCTGCCATGTGCTGACTGACCCTCATTCTAAGTGCTTAGCACTCATGGTCTAATCATTCCAGCTACTTTATGAATTCAGCCCTATTTTTGTCCTCATTTTGCAATATATACTTTGAAACATGTCCTTTGTAATAGATATTTTAAACTAATAGAGGTAAAAGGAGTTAACCCATTTGTAAATAATAGTATATAAAATAAAGGGTTAATTGATGAGTTTATTTTTTTAAGTGAGTTATAGTGCTATGTATTTAAAAGTGTTAGGATTTTTTAAAGCTATTGTGATATATCTAGAAAACACAGTGTATCATGAATAAAGGATTACTTTTGGACACTAGAAGTTGTCTTTTTCATATCAGAAAATTGAGACTTGTAAGACGAAGTGGAAATCTTTGTGGGTCATTGATTTATTCATTACTTAGCATTTATTTATTGAATATTTACTACAGTCCGTTTCCTCCTCATAAACAGAGAAGTAAATGTATTATTAAAGAAGCAAGTAAACATATTATTAAAGTGAGGATTATGAAAAGGATTTCAAGCAGCATGGACAGAGTGGTGATATAAAGAGTAATAGAGAGATCCTACGGAGAAGGCAATGGCAACCCACTCCAGTACTCTCGCCTTGAAAATCCCATGGACGGAGGAGCCTGGTAGGCTGCAGTCCATGGGGTCGCTAAGAGTCGGATACGACTGAGCGACTTCACTTTCACTTTTCACTTTCATGCATTGGAGAAGGAAATGGCAACCCACTCCAGTGTTCTTGCCTGGAGAATCCCAGGGATGGGGGAGCCTGGTGGGCTGCTGTCTATGGGGTCTCACAGATTCGGACACGACTAAAGCATCTTAGCAACAGCAGCAACAGCAGAGAGATACTATAGGTTGGTCAGGGGAGATTCTGCTGAGAGAATTTAAGCTTTGAGTTTAAGAACGAAAAAGAGCCAGCCACATGCAAAGATGTGGGTGTTGCACAGGCAGATAAGAGGAACAGCATCTCTAAGACTGAGGAGAGTCTGATGGTTAAGAATCTGCCTGGCAATGCAGGGGATATGGGTTTGATCCCTGGTCCAGGAAGATCCCAAATGCCGCAAGGCAACCCTAAGCCCATATGCCATAACTACTGAGTCATGTGCCTGGAGCTTGTGCTTTGCAGCGAGAGAAGCTGCCTTAATGAGAAGACAACACATAGCAACTAGAAAAAGCCCATGCAGCAATGAAGACCCAGTACAGCCAAAAAATAATGAATAAAATACATTAAAAAAAAAAAAAAAAAAAACTATGAGGAGAGAGCTAGTGTTTAAACTCATTGATTCATGTGATTTTTCTCTCCTCCAGGAAAGTTCTGTGATCTGCTCACTTCTGCCGGTCCCTACTAGCAAAACCACACATGCATTAAAATATTTTTATTGTCAGAATAATTAGCAGTTATTGTAGCTGCATTTAAAGATAAGCTAAAATATTGATATTAAGTAGTAGAAAATGACTTTTTAAAAAACCCCAAACCGTTGGAGTAATGTGAATACTTGGAGTGCTGTCAGCAGATCCTGGAGGGCTGAGCATGAGACCACCATGGCACACCTGCTGTTCTCTTTGCTCATCGAGATAGCCCTCAGCCCATTCACTTGTCAGCTCTGCGAGTTTAGGCAATTTAAGTAAACTCTCTGAGGCTTAGTTTATTTGTTAGCATAATGGGGAGGGGATGTGTACTTTAATATTACTATGAAAATTAATTAAAATATTTGAAAGTGGCTAGCACTACACTCGACATGCAGTAGGGCTTAAAACATTAATTATAATGGGACATATTTTATATATGTTCCTGATAGCAGTCATTCATATTTATTTAGACCTATTAAATATCAGGTGCTCTTCAAGAAGTCTCAGTGTTCTTCATGTTTTGTCCTTGCAACAAGCTTATGGAATGGAAAAAGTTTTTGGGTATTTCTAATTTTTTAATTGAAGTATAGTTGATTTGCAGTGTTGTATTAATTACTGCTGTATTAATTACTGCTGTACAGCTGTACATATATATGTGTGTAACTAATTCAGTTACATGTATATATATATTCTCTTTTAAGATATTCTTTTCTATTATGATTTATCATAAGATATTGAATGTAGTTCTCTGTGCTGTACAGAGAATGTTTATCCATTCTCTACATAAAGCTTTACCTATCTCCCTATTTCACATCTGAGAAACTGAAAGCACAGAGAATTATCCATTTTGCCCCAAACCACAGAGCCAGGAAATGGCAGAAAATGAGAGTGAAAGTGTTGTCACTCAGTTTGACTCTTTTGCAGGACTGTAGCCTGCCAGGCTCCTCTCCATGGAATTCTCTAGATAAGAATACTGGAGTGGGTAGCCATTCCCTTCTCCATGGGATCTCCCCAGCCCAGGGATCAAACCCAGGTCTCCTGCATTGCAGGCAGATTCTTTACTGTCTGAGAGCTAGGATTCAAACCAGGTGGTCTGGCTTTGGGGGTTGTGCCCTTAAATGTGTTTCTCATTTAGTAATAAATCATCGTTCACTGAAACTTGTCAGTTTCTCAGGTAAGTGGTCCAGTGTTATAAATACTTTGGGGAGAAATCTGAAGCTAAACCAACTTGCTTGTTTCACATGGAATCTATGCACTCGATTTATAAGTGACCTTTGTAGCATATTAAGGCCAGTTTTCAGAAGCAACTCCCCTCCTTCTAAAAAAGAAAAATGACAAATTAGTCATTAAGGTATATAGATTGTTATTATAAAGAGCCCTGCATGTGTATCACATAAAGGATTTACACAGCAATTTATTGTCCAAAAGATAACAGCATGTAAATTTCCAAGAATCAACCTGGCAACACTGGAAAATCACACTCTGGAGACCCAGACACTAGACAGTTCCATAGCAGCTGAATCATAAAGACGTTTACAGATCAATACCCCTCAACCTTGCTGCATGAAAAACCATCTTCATCAACAGAGAGTTTCAGGGAGCTACAAAAGCCAATAAGATATTAGCACAGGTGGGCTTTTGCATGCATGCATGTATGTGATTTTCACAAGGTCATTGTTGGCATTCCATGAAATTAAAAGATGCTTACTCCTTGGAAGGAAAGTTATGTCCAACCTAGAGAGCATATTGAAAAGCAGAGACATTACTTTGCCAACAAAGGTCCATCTAGTCAAGGCTATGGTTTTTCCAGTGGTCATGTATGGATGTGAGAGTTGGACTGTGAAGAAGGCTGAGCACTGAAGAATTGATGCTTTTGAACAGTTGTGTTGGAGAAGACTCTTGAGAGTCCCTTGGACTGCAAGGAGATCCAACCAGTCCATTCTGAAGGAGATCAGCCCTGGGATTTCTTTGGAAGGAATGATGCTAAAGCTGAAACTCCAGTACTTTGGCCATCTCATGTGAAGAGTTGACTCATTGGAAAAGACTGTGATGCTGGGAGGGATTGGGGGCAGGAGGAGAAGGGGACGACCAAGGTTGAGATGGCTGGATGGCATCACTGACTCAGTGGACGTTAGTCTGAGTGAACTCTGGGAGTTGGTGATGGACAGGGAGGCCTGCCGTGCTGTGATTCATGGGGTTGCAAAGAGTCGGACACGACTGAGTGACTGAACTGAACTGAACTGAAAATGATACCATATCCCAAATACATGACAATGTATTCTCCTACCTTTTAGGGAGAATAATATGCTTTTCAAACCATCCTCAAATAAGTAGAGAAGAGATGAGTTACTGGAATGTGTTTAGTTTGGGGCAACAGTCTAAGTTTCTATTCTGACCCTTATGTCCTTGATGCTTGGTTTCTTCATTTGTGAATTTAAAGATTAAATGGCACCCCACTCCAGTACTCTTGCTTGGAAAATCCCGTGGATGGAGGAGCCTGTTAGGCTGCAATCCATGGGGTCACTAAGAGTCAGACATGACTGAGTGAATTCACTTTCACTTTTCACTTTCGTGCATTGGAGAAGGAAATGGCAACCCACTCCAGTGTTCTTGCCTGGAGAATCCCAGGGATGGGGGAGCCTGGTGGGCTGCCGTCTATGGGGTCACACAGAGTCGGACATGACTGAAGTGACTTAGCATAGCATAGCATAGCATAATGAAAGTGAATGTGAAAATGTTAGTTGCTCAGTCGTGTCTGACTCTTTGCAACCCCATGGACTGTAGCCCCCAGGATCTTCTGTCCATGAGTTGCCATTTCCTTCTCCAGGGGATCTTCCTGGCCCAGGGATCAAACCTGGGTCTCCTGCATTGCAGGCTGATTCTTTACCATCTGAGCCACCAGGGAAGCCGAAATATTAATAGTAACCACTTCAAAAAGCTCTTGATTCCCAAAGCACATATGTCATTGAAGTACTTACTGAGAAAAATAGAATGGGAATTTTATTTCATTCCAATTTTTTCCCAGTAAGTTGGAGATTGCTAATTATCTTTCTCTACTATATTATCCAACATAAACAAGTATATTCATACATCTATCTAATGAAAGTTTTATACTTAATAATTTTTAAAAAACTTTCATTAGATAGATGTATGAATATACTTGTTTATGTTGGATAATATATGGGGAGGGAGGTGAGAGGGGGGTTCAGGATGAGGAACACGTGTACACTGTGGTGGATTCATGTTGATGTATGGCAAAACCAGTACAATACTGTAAAATAGTTCAGTTCAGTTGCTCAGTTGTGTCCAACTCTTTGTGACCCCATGAATCGCAGCATACCAGGCCTCCCTGTCCATCACCAACTCCTGGAGTTCACCCAGACTCATGTCCATCGAGTCAGTGATGCCATCCAGCCATCTCATCCTCTGTCGTCCCCTTCTCCTCCTGCCCCAAATCCCCATGAAATTAAAAGACGCTTGCTCCTTGAAAGGAAAGTTATGACCAACCTAGATAGCATATTCAAAAGCAGAGACATTACTTTGCCAACAAAGTTTCGTCTAGTAAAATAATTAGCCTCCAATTAAAATAAATAAATTTACATTAAAAAAAGAAATTAAAAAATTATTAAGTATCATTGAATGAGTACCATCTATTAATTGCTGGTTATATGGGGATAGTTAATATTTGAAATATTCTTTGTTGTTTAGTTGCTAAATTTTATCCAACTCTTCTGCAACCCATGGACTATAGCCTGTCAGGCTCCTCTGCCCATGAGATTTCCCAGGCAGGCATACTGGAGTGGGTTGCCATTTCCTCCTCCAGGGGATTTTCTCTGCCCAGGGATCAAACCCATGTTTCCTGTATTGGTAGGTGGATTCTCTACCATTGAACTATCAGAGAAGTCCCCCATTAAATATTTTACAAGATGTTTAAAAGACTTATGAACTGAGGATAATTTTTAGGTTGTTTCCATCTCATTGTTGGCTATTGACTGAAAAGCTGTTAAAGAAGGAAATTTATCATATGGCAGATGTTTTATATACATTGAATTCATACAGGTTTTATGATAATTATAATGGCATTTTTATCCCCACAATACAGATGAGTTTATTGAGACTCAGAATATTGTTAACTTGCTGAAGTTAACAAAAGCATCAATTAAGCAGCAGAATAGAGATTGGAACCTTGGCTTGGGTGGATTCCAAAGTTCTCTTAGCATACCCTTACTGCCTCTCTGTTTTATTGTCTTGGAATGATCTTGACATAACTTAATTGCTTGAATAATAATCATCTATTCTAAGGATTTCATAATCTGGCATGTGTGTAACTTGATTATGATGTGGTTGATTTGGTCCAGTATATACACATTCAGATGCCTATTTTTAAGACAGTAAAACCACAGATACTTTCACTGATTTGACTGCTTAATATTGAAAAAAAGGCAAAACAAAACTGCCCTTTAGTGAAGTTTACAACTGAGTTTACCAAATTCAATTAAAATATTAGACTTGGATGATGTATGTATAACCAGACTAAATATTTATACTTAGATAATAATATGGAGAAGGCGATGGCATCCCACTCCAGTACTCTTGCCTGGCAAATCCCATGGATGGAGGAGCCTGGTAGGCTGCAGTCCATGGGGTCGCAAAGAGTCGGACACAACTGAGCGACTTCACTTTCATTTTTCACTTTCATGCATTGGAGAAAGAAATGGCAACCCACTCCAGTGTTCTTGCCTGGAGAATCCCAGGGACGGGGGAGCCTGGTGGACTGCCGTCTATGGGGTCACACAGAGTCAGACACGACTGAAGTGACAGCAAGGGAGGGAGATAATAATATTGAAATACTAAATTTTATGTACTCCATTCAGTAAAATACAGCTGATAAATTTACTAACAAACTATGATTTTAAAGGATTGCATTATAATGGCAATAGAGATTATATAAAATCAATTAGATATATATATTGAAAATATAAAATCAATTAGATATATATATTGAAATATTTATGGATAATATAACATGATGTCTGGGGTTTGCTGTAAAATGTTACAAGCAAAAAACCCCTAAAAACAAACAAACCAAAAAACTAGTAGGTTGGATGGAAGAAACAAGATCAGTGAAAAATTGTTAAAGTTGAGAGTATATGGGAATGTATCTTTTGTATATATTGTAATCTCTTTATACAATAGAGTTTAAAAAAGCAATCAACTGGTCATCCATTAGGTTGAGGCTAGAAATCAGAAAGTTTGATTGCTCCAGCTGAATATATGTTCAGATTTTTGGCTGTATTTTGGTGGTTAAAAATTTGTATTTCAAATGTTAGCATAATCATGCAGCATTCAGAATGTATATCTTCAATAAGCCCTGATCTCATTAAGTATAGTTTGATAAGATATAACTTAATGATATAAAGGTATGAGTCTCAGACATATATAATACTGATAGTCTGTGTTCTTGACAAAAAGAGACCTGGCTTTTTGATCATATTTAAATTCAAATTTTTATTCCCCTGAAGATAGCACTATGATATGGCTTTAATACAAATCTTACATGTTTTCATTGAATTTTAATTAAAAATCATACTTCCACTCAAAAATAGATCCTAAAGAATGATGGCATATTGCTTCTTTTATGCTACTAGTATGTGATTATTTTTCTTTTGCTATTAATTTAAACTATGTCATCAAACGGAGAAGGCAATGGCACCCCACTCCAGTACTCTTGCCTGGAAAATCCCATGGGCGGAGGAGCCTGGTGGGCTGCAGTCCATGGGGGTCACTGACGGTCGGACATGACTGAGTGACTTCACTTTCACTTTTCACTTTCATGCATCGGAGAAGGAAATGGCAACCCACTCCAGTGTCCTTGCCTGGAGAATCCCAGGGACAGGGGATCCTGGTGGGCTGCCATCTATGGGGTCACACAGAGTCGGACACGACTGAAGTGACTTAGCAGCAGCAGCAGCAGTAGCAGCATGTCATCAAAGCAATTATGCCTACATTCTGCAAAATCTCATGTAATTAAAGACATCTTATTAAAATGATACTTGCTATGTAACTTTATTTTACTATATAACATGAAACAAACTTTTAGTTTTATGCTTTTAAAATATGCAAATAAATGAGAAATTCTCTCCTCTATTGCTTGAAGAACAGTTTTAGTTGCTCGCTTTTTCCAGTCATTTAAAAAAGTTATCTATTTTTTAATTTATTTTTTTAATTGGAGGTGAATTGCTTTACCATGTTCTGTTGGTTTTTGCCATACAACACAAATAAGTCATAATTTTACATACATACATACATATATATATATATATATATATGTACCCCCTTCCTCTTGAACCTCTCTCCTCTACCCTGATCCCACTTATCTAGGTCATCACAAAATGCCAGGCTGGGCTCCCTCTGTTATATAGTCGCCCTACCAGTTATATATTTTACACATGATGGTGTATATATGTAAATGCTACTTTCTCAATTCATCTTTTAATAGCATTTTTTTCTAAATCAGGCTATTACAATTATTAAGCATCTTTCTTTGGCCCTAGGCAAATTGTGATGTTAGACTTTGTTTCCCTTTGGGCTTCTCTGGGGCTCAGACAGTAAAGTCTGTCTATAAAGCAGGACACCTGGGTTGGGAAGATCCCCTGGAGGAGGGCATGGCAACCCACTCCAGTATTCTTGCCTGAGGAATCCCATGCACAGAGCAGCCTGGCAGGCTACTGTCCATAGGGTCGAAAAGGGTCTGACATGACTGAGTGACTAAGCTGAAGGAAAGCGCAGCAAACTTTCCTTCCAGCCACTTACTTCTTTCTTGTGGCATCATGTTCCTCCCAGATCCACAATCGCATTGGAGCAGCAGTGCATCCCTGGAGTTAAGCCCTTTAATGCTCACTGCTGATCCCGTCT
Organism: Bos indicus; assembly: GCF_029378745.1. NCBI lineage: Eukaryota > Metazoa > Chordata > Mammalia > Artiodactyla > Bovidae > Bos > Bos indicus. The sequence goes on along the minus strand of NC_091764.1, from coordinate 54,521,672 downwards.
TCATAGCATTGTGCTGATGACCATTCATGGTTTAAAGGTAAGCATGCCTTGGTAGGTCTTCAAGGAGTGCTAGAAGTGCCAAGCCACACTGTTTTCATGTGCTGGCTTTTTTGTCTGTCTTTTTCCTTTTTTTTTTTTTTTAATTAATTTATTTTAATTGGAGGCTAATTACTTTACAATATTGTGGTGGTTTTTGCCATTCATTGACATGAATCAGCCACGGGTGTACGTGTGTCCCCCATCCCAAACCCTCCTGCCTCCCTCCCCATCCCATCCCTCTGGGTTGTCCCAGGGCACCAGCCCTGAGCGCCCTGTTTCATGCATCGAACTTGGACTGGTGATCTATTTCACATATGATAATATACATGTTTCAATGCTATGCTCTCGAATCATCCCACCCTTGCCTTCTCCCACAGAGTCCAAAAGTCTTTCTTTTATATCTGTGTCTCTTTTGCTGTCTTGCATATAGGGTCATCATTACCATCTTTCTAAATTCCATATATATGTGTTAATATACAGTATTGGTGTTTTTCTTTCTTACTTACTTCACTCTGTATAATAGGCTCCAGTTTCATCCACTTCATTGGAACTGATTCAAATGTGTTCTCTTTAATAGCTGAGTAATATTCCATTGTGTATATGTACCACAATTTTCTTATTCATCTGCTGATGGATATCCAGGTTGCTTCCATGCCCTAGCTATTGTAAACAGTGCTGTGATGAACATTGGGGTACACGTGTCTCTTTCAATTCTGGTTTCCTCAGTGCATATGCCCAGCAGTGGGATTGCTGGGTCATAAGGTAGTTCTATTTCCAGTTTTTTAAGGAATCTCCACACTGTTCTCCATAGTGGCTGTACTAGTTTGCATTCCCACCAACAGTGTAAGAGGGTTCCCTTTTCTCCACACCCTCTCCAGCATTTATTGTTCGTAGACTTTTGGATAGCAGCCATTCTGACCAGTGTGAAATGGTACCTCATAGTGGTTTTGATTTGCATTTCTCTGATAATAAGTGATGTTGAGCATTTTTCATGTGTTTGTTAGCCATCTGTATGTCTTCTTTGGAGAAATGCCTGTTTAGTTCTTTGGCCCATTTTTTGATTGAGTTGTTTTATTTTTCTGGTATTGAGATACTTGTATATTTTGAGTTTTTATCCAGAAAAGTACTTTAACTTTTTATTTTTAGTTTGTTAAAAAATTTTTATTTTGTATTGGAATATGGCTGATTAACAGACAATGTTTTGATAGTTTCAGATGAACAGTGAAGGGATTCAGACATACATACACATGTAACCATTCTCCCCCAAACTCCCCTCCCAAGAAATACATTAGGCAACAGTAGGCACAATTTGCATGCATTTTAAAGTATATCACAAGATTTCAAAGACATTTCAAGTTTGAAAGTAGGTTGCTTTGGGATTTGACCTCCAACTCCACTGTATGTATTCACTCTTTAGTCTCCTTCTCATCAGTGATGCCTCAGCAGAAAAATATGAGAAGGGCCAGAACATGACCTCTCTTATGCACGCTTATGTTCCAACTTGATTTGAATAACATGTCCAATGGCATTCTATGAAGTTTTGGGAACAGAGATAGTTTGGAAAGGGGTGATTTTACTATTACTATTACTTTTACTATTTTCAAATTGCTCCTTTGCAAATAGTTACCTTCATTTATAGAGATTCTGGAACATTGCAGAGTATGAATTTTGTTTAATATAAAGAGGCTTGGCCATTGTCTTTAAGACATGTACAAATAATAAAGGAAATCACAATACAAAATCAAAAATCTGTTGGTAAAACAGCATATAGGATCAAGAGGTAGTATAATTCTCCAATTTCTTATTTCAATTAGAGGAAAGGTGTGCTTCAGTTTAAATAACATCTTTCCCCTTTTCCACTTCCTATATCAAGTATGTTAAAAAATGTCCCTGGTTCTAGAATTCCCTTTTCTTTTAATTATATGTAAAAAGTAATAATCTGAAATGTAAAATATATCAGAAATAGAACAATAATTTATAAATTTGAATGTCAAGTTATTTCCTTGTTAATCTAAGAACTTTTCCCCAAAATTTGGACTTGGAAATTATCACAAAAATGAACGACAATGTAGGATAAAATATGCTAATAGAGCTTTTCAGCATGTCTGCCAGTAGTTAAAAATGAGGAGCTCTGGGTGTGGGTTTTACTTTAGTCATTTGTATCATAGTTAATATGAAAAGAAAAAAATAGAGGGCAGCAGGAGAGGCTCCTTGCTGGCAGATTGAGCTCCTTGGGGAAAAAGCAAAAGAGGGAAGCCAATTTAGTAAAGGGAAATTATAATACACCAATCATGATGATTGAGCCTATGTGAGCAGAAGACACATGGAAACAATTTAAGTGTTGTCCATAAAACTACTGCTCTCAGGCTTCGTGGCATCTTCCTTATCAGGATCACTGCTTCTGGGGCACTGTAGAGATTCTATTGTTCCAGGAAAGAATAAGAGGTTTGGTGCATTCTTCCTTGTTATTCAATTTGGAAAAGGTGGAAAAGGGGGAGCAATTGGTATTTTTCCCCTGTCTACTGCTTCTATAATAATGAGAATTTTCCTCAGAAGCTCTTGTCAATGCTCAGTTCAAATACTCCATATTAGTGAATTCTGAAGAATTTAGAAAAGGTATTTTATTTAGTATCCCATCTTCCACCTTTTATTCTTTTTGTTTAGCTGACTCAGTTTCCATCTAGAATGTAGGAATTCACTGAGATGGGCTGTCTTTGCAAAACTAAAGCAAGATCATAATCATCATTAAGTGGATATTACATGGGCTTTCCTGGTGGTGGTTCAGTGATAAAGAATCTGCCTGCCAACACAGGAGATGGGTGTTGGATCCCTGGGTTGGGAAGATCCTCTGAAGAAGGAAATGGCAACCCACTCCCCTGGACAGAGGAGCCTGGCAGGCTACAGTCCGTGGGGTCTCAGAGAGTCGGACGTGACTAAGTGACTGAGCACACATGCTAGGGTTTTACATAGAAAAACTGCCTCCGTTCTGAAGTATGACTCTTTCTTAGAGTTAATTTAAGACAAGGTAAGACAGCATGCCTGCATATCTGCATATTTTCTTCTTACATGTATGGAAGAAAAGTAAAACCATTGCAAAGTAGTGACATTTTCAAGAAAATTCTTCTTATGATCAGTAGCTTGCTTTCATTTAAGGTAGATTTTCTCCCAATGATGGTGTTTTGTTTTTGAGGGGAAAAAACATAATGATTTTTGATGACAGTCTTTAGTAAAGGGATTATCTGATCTTTCAAGGTCATCTGGGACCTCTGGGCTCTGGCAGAAATTTTTCAGTATTATGCTAGACCGATTCTGATTGTGAGGACTGTCAGAAACCTGTGACTGATTGAAAGGTTGGGAAGCGTTCCTCTGAGCTGCCAGCAGAATAAGATGTTTATTTTTGATTGATTTACATTTTCTTAACAAAAACAATAAAATTGGTTATTTCAATAATTTGACTTATTTAGAAGCCCTTATAGAGATCATTTATCTAGAGCACATGAACGGATCCTTTTCTTGAGTTTTATATTTAGTGTTTGAATTCTGATTTCCCCACATATTATCTTGGTGACCTGACATCACTAAACTTTAGTTTTCTTGCCTGTAAAATAAGAATGATAATACTACTTACCTTATAATGTTGTTGTGTTATTTATATTAGATAATCTATTATCACAGTACCTAGCACAATAAACACCAGCTATTATTATTCAGGTTCAAAATAATATACCTGGATTTCTTTTCACCTTTTAGGAACAAAGTAAAAATTCATAAATGCTTGTGGTAAAAGAGAGAGAGGAAGACATTCTTTTGACGTATAAATTGAGAAGCTTGGGCATAAGGGCCTCAGGAACACAAATTGCCAGTTATGTGTCTCCTGTTTCCCTTTTGTTTCCATCATGCACATTTCTCCAGCACTGACCTTGCCAAGATCTTCTCTCCTCTTTGTCTGTTTTCCATTCCTCCCTGTTGCTTGCTATTCCTAAAAACACCAAATATTTTCCTTCTCTGGTCTTTGAAAATGTTATTTTCTCTGACTGAGATTCTCTTACCCTCCAATCTCTCTAAAATCCATTGAATTTTAAGCTGTTGTTCAAAGATGCATATTCTTACTTCTATAAATTATCTTCTGATTCACTAACTGAGTGTTCTTTACTTTCCTCTGAGTACTATGGTACTCTGAGCCTCTCTTAAGCTGATTTTCTAACTGTGTAATAATAGTCTGATGTGCTTGGTTCTATATGCCCACGAAATTGCATATCCTGAGGGATGACCTATAGGAAGTGATAGGCTGTAGAGAGGGCTTCCAGGTGGCACTACTGGTAAAGAACCTGCCAGCCAATGCAGGAGACAGAAGAGACACAGGTTCGATCTCTGTGTGGGGTTGATCCCCTGGAGGAGGGTATGGCAAGTCACTCCAGTATTCTTGCCTGGAGGATCCCATGGATAGAGAAGTCTATAGGCTACGTGCACAGGTTTGCAAAGAGTTGGACACGACTGAAGCAACTTAGCAGACACACACGCAGTCCATAGAGAAGGATCCCTCAGTCAGTCAGTTCAGTGGCTCAGTCGCATCCGACTCTTTGCAAATCCACGGACTGCAGCACTGCAGGCCTCCCTGGCTATCAATAACTCCCTGAGTTTACTCAAACTCATGTCCATTGAGTCGGTGATGTCATCCACCATCTCATCCTCTGTCATCCCCTTCTCCTCCTGCCTTCAATCTTTCCCAGCATCAGGGTCTTTCCAAATAAGTCAGTTTTTTTGCATCAGGTGGCCAAAGTATTGGTGTTTTAGCTTCAGCATCAGTCCTTCCAATGAATATTTAGGGCTGATTTCCTTTAGGATGGATATCCTTGCAGTCCAAGGGATTCTCAAGAATCTTCTCCAACACCATGGTTCAAAAGCATCAGTTCTTTGGCACTCAGCTTTCTTTATAGTCCAACTCTCATATCCATACATGACCACTGGAAAGACCATAGCTTTCACTAAACGGACCTCTTTTGGCAAAGTAATGTCTCTGCTTTTTAATATGCTGTCTAGGTTGGTCATAACTTTTCTTACAAGGAGCAAGCGTCTTTTAATTTCATGGCTGCAGTCACCATCTGCAGTGATTTGGGAGCCCCAAAAATAAAGTCTGTCACTGTTTCCATTGTTTCCCCATCTATTTACCATGAAGTGAATGGACAAGATGCCATGATCTTTGTTTTCTGAATGTTGAGCTTTAAGCCAACTTTTTTCACTCTCCTCTTTCAGTTACATCAAGAGGCTCTTTATTTCTTCTTCACTTTCTGCCATAAGGGTGGTGTCATCTGCATATCTGAGGTTATTGATATTTCTCCCAGCAATCTTGATTCCAGCATGTGCTTCATCTAGCCCAGGATTTCTCATGATGTACTCTGCATATAAGTTAAATAGGCAGGGTGACAATATACAGCCTTGATGTACTCCTTGCCTGATTTGGAAGCAATCTGTTTTCCATGTCCAGTTCTAACTATTGCTTCCTGACTTGCATAGAGATTTTTCAAGAGGGAGGTCAGGTGTTCTGGTATCCCCTTCTCTTGAAGAATTTTCCAGAGTTTGTTGTGGTCCACACAGTCAAAGTCTTTGGCATAGTCAATAAAACAGAAGTAGATATTTTTCTGGAACTCTCTTGCTTTTTTGATGATCCACCAGATGTTGACCTCTGGTCAACAATTTGATCTCTGGTTCCTCTGCCTTTTCTAAATCCAGCTTGAGCATCTGGAAGTTCACAATTCATATTTGTTGCAGCCTGGCTTGAAAAAATTTGAGCATTAGTTTATTAGCTTGTGCTGCTGCTAAGTCACTTCAGTCGTGTCCGACTCTGTGCAACCCCAGAGACAGCAGCCCACCCGGCTCCCCCGTCCCTGGGATTCTCCAGGCAAGAACACTGGAGTGGGTTGCCATTTCCTTCTCCAATGCATGAAAGTGAAAAGTGGAAGGGAAGTTTCTCAGTCCTGTCCAACTCTTTGTGACCCCATGGACTGCAGCTGACCAGGCCCTCTGTCCATGGGATTTTCCAGGCAAGAGTACTGGAGTAGGGTGCCATTGCCTTCTCTGTTATTAGCTTGTGAGATGGGTGCAATTGTGTGGTAGTTTGAACATTCTTTGGCATTGCCTTTCTTTGGGATTGGGATGAAAACTGACCTTTGACAGTCCTGTGGCCACTGCTGTGTTTTCCAAATTTGCTGGCATATTGAGTGCAGCACTTTCACAGCATCATCTTTTAGGATTTGTAATAGGTCAACTGGAATTCCATCACCTCCACTAGCTTTGTTCATAGTGATGCTTCCTAAGGCCCACTTGACTTTACATTCCAGAATGTCTGACTCTAGGCGTGTGATCACACCATCATGATTATCTTGCATGAAGATCTTTTTTGTATAGTTCTTCTGTGTATTCTTGCCACCTCTTCTTAATATCTTCTGCTTCTGTTAGGTCCATACCATTTCTGTCCTTTATTTTGCTCATCTTTGAGTGAAATGTTCCCTTGGTATCTCTAATTTTCTTGACGAGATCTCTAGACTTTCCCATTCTATTGTTTTCCCCTGTTTCTTTGCATTGATTGCTGAGGAAGGCTTTCTTGTCTCTCCTTGCTTTTCTCTAGAACTCTGATCCCTCAGATAACCATTTTAACTCTTCAAGAATTAAACATCTTACAGCACTTGACTTCCTGTGTTCTATCACATTTTACATAACCATGAATTCTATACTGCACCCCCCACCCCAAAACCCTTGATTTCAGTGGCCTCTCTTAACCACATAACAGACCCGAATTCCTCCCAGGGATAACCTCTCACCTGGAAAAAAATGGGAATATACTATATGCAGCCTCGGAATCTATGAATCTCCAGCTGCATCTTGTTACCCACCTTGTCCTCCACTAAATGGCATCCGTGGCCATGGCACATGTGGACTCTTCCATGATGCAGACAGTGAATGGATAACACATTACTTCCTGAGGTCCTGGTTAGATAAGCAGGAAGTTAAGAGTGGAATATATTCTCTTGCCACTTTAAGTCTTAAGTCTTAGTTGACACTTTAGGTATTCCATATGATAACATAATATGGCAGGTTTTAGCCTATAACTTAACTGGTCCACAAAAATCTGTTCACCAGCAACCAGAGTGGGAAACCATACGTTTATCCTCACACCACCTCTTGCCTCCCCAGTGGTGTTCAGTATACTTCCTTCTATCTATCCCATACCCTTGTTCATACATGTGCCAGCTGTCTCTCTAAACTGAGTCATCTCCACACTCCCATCTATCCTTCTAACTAAGATGGAAATTCTCTAATATTCAAATGTTCTATGCCACGTGTCACTGCCAACAGCTCTGACTTTATGACAGGGTTATATCATATAACCTCTTTTACAATCTGCAAGGTTGTATTTTCCTATCATCATCCTCCTAAGATCCGCTCTAAGACTCTGATAGCCTGATTCCCATTGTTTTACCACACAGCCATACTCATTGTTCCCCCAGCACTGTCTCTCTTTTCATACCTCTCAACATTTTCATAACTTGTCACCTTCCGGGAATGCCATGAACGTCACTTCTTTTTTACCTGAAGATTCAAGTAAAAGTGTTAGTTGCTCAATCGTGTCCGACTCTTTGTCACCCCATGGACTGTTCCCCCCTAGGCTCCTCTGTCCATGGAATTCTCCAGGCAAGAATACTGGAGTGGGCATCCATTCCTTTCTCCAGGGGATCTTCCTGACCCAGGGATCAACCCCGTATTCCTTGCATTGGCAAGTGGATTCTTTACTCTCTGAGCCACCTGGGAATCCCTCTGTTTCACTTAGTTGTTACTTATTCTTTTAGACTGGGTTGAAATGAAATCTTCCCCTTCATAATTCTGTGTACTTACAGCATTTGGCATTTATCCATTACTATGTTTCTCACATTAACTTCTAGCTATTGCGTAATTAATTCTCACTAGAAGGTGAATGCTTCGTTTTTATAATCTCACCTTCCAGTATGTTTCAACAGTTCTTTTTCTGAAACCTAGTATTAATCTGTTCTCTACTAGATGCTCAATTTAATAAAAAAATAAGTGAATAAACGATATGATTACAATTTAAATGAAGTATTTAAATATTTCATATGATCAAATTAATTTTAGCATAGAAGTACTCCTAATTCTATTAATTTGAAAGCAAAATGACCAGTTCATCTAATAACATTTGCTATAATAATCACAATGCCTTGATGAGTAGGTAGACTCTCAGTATTACAGGAAAGAACATTTTGTGTTCTATTACAAGTTAATCCCTAAAGGGATGTTGCCTATAAGTTTAAATTATACATAAAGTCCATCTCTGGGAACCCTGCTTCCAAGGCAATGAACTGTAAACTAAAATTCCTTTGTTTAGATCACAGAAAGCATCCTGACCAGGCTCACCTGTGAATGACTTCAGGGAGGAAGAAATTAACCCTTCCGCTCTGGAGGCTGATGGGAACCAGGAAGTGTTAGACTTTATTACCTCCTCTTTTACTATAAAAGGAGCTTGCATTCTAACTCAGGCAAGAGAATTCTTTGGGGCCAGAGCCTAGCATTTTCTCCATTTGCAGGCTTTCCAAATAAAGTCATTACTTCTAGCACCAACAACTTGTTTCTTGATTATTGGTCTGAATTGCAGTCAGCAGTATGAGCTCAGACTCAGCAATATTAGTATATTTTTTGTTTGCAGGGGGGCCAAAAGCAACCCTCCAAAACCCTGTTGTTTTACTGAAATAAACTGTCTAAATAAGAGCAGGTAAGTTTTCTTCTTTTTTAAATTATGGAACTGAAGTCCTCAAACTGAAAAACTTAGATTATATCAACGATCATATATAAAGCAAAGTTTTAAAAGTGCAAAGTTCATAGATTAATAAAGGCGATCCACTGACTTTTGCTAATGTTCTAGTTAGTGAACTAGACTTTGTAGTTTAACTATAATGGTCCTCCTTTTTTTTTTTTTTTTTAACCCAACCCCTTCAGTGTCTCTTCGGTGCTCACTGATAATGTATGAGTTGTTAAGAAAACATACACATACTGTAACAGTTGGTTAGCCTTTGAGTCTCAAGTTTTCATTTTCAGTCGCATCTTAAACATGATACAGACTGCAGTGTCCTGCTTCTATTTTCAAGTGTTAATGGGAAAGAAACTTCAAATACCTAGATCCTTTAGTTATTTAACAAAAAATAACTGGGAAATTCTCATAGTTATTTGTGGTTTATCTGGTTTAACTGAAATTATTTGAGTTGTACTCTTATCTTATTGATTTTTTCCCCCCTCTCTTTTGGGCAACATTAGCCATTCCAGGCTAGAACGCCTTGATATCCAATTTTAGTGCCTCATCTTTCCTCTAAGTGCAGAAAGGACTTTAAAAGATGCTGGTTGAGCATTTTTACTTTTCTGAAGATAGTTTTCTGAATATCCAGTATTAGTTTTTCACTGTTCTGTCTCTGGGCAAAAATCATATGAAGAAAACTGCTGAAGAAGAGTTAAAGGAGGGCCTCCAAGTTTGGGTGAGATCAAGTATCAGCAAAACATTTTGTAATTTGTGTCGTTTTAAGAGGGTTCTTTTTAGTACGTTGTGAGGAATGTGAGGTTTGGCCTCCTTTTTCACACAGGAGTTGCTGAAAGGAGCACTTTATGTCTTTTATGACTGTATGTTTCACAAAGAATTTTTAACATTGTTGCAGTATATGACTAAAGTGGTATTTATTAGCTTTTAGCGCTGCATAGGTGTGCACATCCATAGCCAGATGCACTACTTCTACTCTCTCCAGGTATTCATACCACCCATCTTATCTCCTCTATGCCCTGCATCTGACCAGCTGCCCCTACTATGGATTTTTGCATTTGAAATGCTTCTAAAACACATTCCTTCATCTCATTCGTCTTCCCACCTTTTATTCCTCATCCCAGATACTCACTGCTTCACTCCATTCTTCACGGAGACCTCACTCATCCTGGCTCTCCTTCTCCAAAGCTCCCCTCTTTATTATATCAAATGGGAATCATTTTGCCTGATCTCCAAAATGCTCTTCAGTTTGCTCTTACCTTCTATACCTGATCTTATGTTTTTACTGCTCTTTCCAACATACTCATAAGTTTCTTGTTTCTCAGAGCAGGGACTTAGAGCATATGCTTCAGGAAACAACGTAAAGTGTTGCTTTCAGACTTTCTCTTCCCAACCTGGGAATCTGCATTTTAAGGGGAGATTTCCTCCGGGTGGTTCTATGTGTTTAAAACAGAGAGTCTACATACTTGCCTCTTCTGTCCTCACTGACCCAATGTTTCTGTAAGGTCTGTAAAACATACCCCTTCTGCATAGGATGCAGCATCCAATACATGTTAACATAATTGCTTTCTGATTACATTTCCCTGCCTAGAGTATGAGCTCCCCAGGACAGAGGTCACGTTTATATTACATAGTAAGGCAGAAAGACCACTGGTTGGGAGTTGGCAAGTCATAAATTCTAGCTGTAGGGAAAAACATGGGCTTGCACAGCCTCAGTCTGCTCATTGGCAAGAGTGAGAAACAGCAGAGGTGATGTCTAAACTCTTCTATTTTAAAAGTCTACAGTGTCATTGTCATAGGATGGTTAAGAGCTTCACTCTCACACCTGGGTTTAAACCTTAGCTCTGCCATTAGCTTTGTAATTATAAGTGAAGGATAATTTCTCTGAGTCTGTATCAGTGGGGGTAATAATGTATCCCTTCTGAGGTAGCTATGAAGGTGACATAGATAAAGTGCTTAACACAGTAGATCCTATATGAAGGTTTCAGCATATTGCTATTAATCTGTGTTCTTGCTTACTCCTCATAATGCTGGACAAAGACACATTCTTTCCTGAACACTATGTTCCAGCATAGCTTCTTCTTTGTAGACAGTTTAGTTTAATAGTAAAATATAAAATTGGTTGGGTTCAAACTTGTCTCCACTACTTAATAACTCAATTACCCCATGCATGTTATTAATACTTTATATTTTTTGAAGTAGAAACCCTAATAATATTATCTTTATCATAAAGTTGTTGTGAGGCTTAAGTATGGTAACACATGTAAATGCCCAGCCAATGCCTAATCCAGAGCGAATGTTAGCTATTATTAATCCTTCTGCCTAGGGTTAGCCTGAACCAACTGAAAATGTATTGTCTGGGAGTCAAGAGACCTAACTTAAGAGTTCTGGAACAGATCTTGGGTGGGTTACGTCATCTACCTCTGACTTCAGTTTCCTGTTCTACAAAATGGTACTGATAATAACTCATTCCATGGGGCACCACAAGGATTAGATAAGGAAATACATGGGAAAATACATTCAAAAGACAAGGAACTATACCAGGCATGACTTATATTTATTGTTATTATTTTCTTTGTATCCATTAAGTGAAGGAATTAACCCACATAATAGCTAGTGTTTATTTAAAATTTATTGTGTTATAGGCATTTGATCCTCTGATTTAATCCTCTCAAAATCCACTGCATTATATTGTAGAATTTCTCTTTCATAGCATGTGAAAATTGAGGTTCAGAGAAGCCAAGTAACTTGCTCAAGAACTCACACCCTGTAAGTTGCATAACTGGAGCATATTGAAAAAGCAAACATTTAACCACTTTCAAAAGACTTCTAAAATCCCCCTGGCCAAGTCTCTTGGTTATAGCTTTATCTATGAAGAGATTGGATGTGATGTTGGAAAAATAAGATGGAGGCTTTCAAAGTGAATGGGAAGATCCCTAGACTTTAAAATCAGAAGTAGAAAGCTATTACATGCCTGAACTTGGCCTTCATTAGAAACTCTGGATTCTTCATGGTGGGAAATGGAACCTACATTGGTCCTGCAGCCTTTCCCTTCGTCTTCATGGAATAAAAGGGGGCTGAAGTATTTAGTTTCCTCACAGAAAGGCAACCCACTCCAGTATTCTTGCCTGGAGAATCCCATGGATGGAAGAGCCTGACAGGCTACATGCCATGGGATCGCAGAATCAGACATGACTGACTGCACTTCACTTTCTTCTTAATTTTCTCTATATCTTAGATCACAACAACACTGTGAGGTATTATTACCTCCGTTTTGTAGGTAAGGAAACTGAGATTCAAGAATGGTTTAAGAGCTCTCGTCTACAAAGGTAAAACTGTTGGAACTTGAATATACGTCTCTGGATGGTATTCTTTTCATTTATCTACTCTTCCAGGTATGTTTCTGTCTCTAACTGGTTTAACTTGAAAAATATGATTTACATAAATTTTGCAGAAACGTCTTACATTGATATCAAACCTTATAATACATTCATACCTTATTTGTCCTCACAACCCTTGGGTAAAGCTTTTACCAATGAGGAAACTAAGATCCAAGTAGTATAAATGACTTGCCAAAGTACGCAAAACTAATCAGAAGTATAATATATTATATTCCTTCATGTTTTGTATTCTCTAGTAGACCACTCAGAGTGACTTGGATACATTAATAAGATACATTAATCATCATTCATTTTACAGAAAAAGTGAGCAATGAATAATATCAAGAACCTAAGTGACTAGAAAAATCACATTTGAAATTGTGGTTTTCCTTCTAAAGTAATTGAAGGAATTATTTTAAAACTCTTTTTTAAAATTTAAGAATAATGATGGGGATTTCAGTTGATTAAAAAGAAGTCAGTCCTTTAACTTTTGTGCAATGGGAGAATTGCTCTTTTATAATATTCACAAGATAACACAAAAGAGGCTTTTGGTTTTGATTGGGATCTTAGTTAAGCAAATGAGTAAAGGCATCTGAAATGTATATTCTTTCACTAATTAATTAACTCTTTCATTCATTATTCAGCAGCTGCATTGTGCCAAATGCTATGCAACATTTTCTGTACTAATGATTACAAAAGAAAATTTGAGATACATTTATAAACAAGCCAGAATCAAAAGCAGAATTAAATAGTTTGGCTTCCATGCATAGAGGATTAGACTTTATATCATTCCTTTACTCTTTCATGGAAATGACAATGTATATTAACATCACTCCAGCTTCAATTCATCTAAGCCAAGAGGGGAAAAGAAAAAGAGTTCAGTTTGTAGCTGAATAGTCCTTATTCGTCTGTTTTACAGGCTTTCTTTTTTTCTTTTCCAAAGTTGTTCTATGTGGGGCTAATTTGGGGCTTATTTTCGTTTAAAAAAATCTACATTTTACCTATAAGGATAAAGATAAACTTCAGTGAAATAGCATTTAAAACATTAAATCCATGTTGTTGCTTTAGATATTTAGAATTTATTTTTCAAAAGCATTAGAATTTGATTTATTGAGGGAATGGAAATGGGTATTTGGCCCCACACTATATTCCAGTCTATGCATCTGGAAAAAAACCCTATATTAATACAAGTAAACACAAAGAGCCTGACAATGTATGTGACGGTGTTAAGACTGGCCCTATTGGAAGTCAGGCTGGTGCCATCAGTCAGGTTCTGCTGGCTTTTGAAGTTCTGCTAGCCTTCTACTTTCTCATCCAACTCCTCTCCTGATCCTGCCTTTTAGAAGCAGGCCACAGTCCAGCGCAAGAGCTTAGTCCACCATCGTACAATTTAAATGAGAAACAAACAAAAACCCTAAACAAGTCTTCACTTGTCTAATTTAGGAAAAATCATCTCTGAGGTTCCATATGCACAAGATTGGCCAGAGAGACAATTCTCCATTTCTACCTTGTTTATTTATTTCTGTATGTATGTATGTGCTGTGAGTGCTAAATCACTTCAGTCATGTCTGATTCTTTGCGACCTTATGGACTGTAGCCCGCCACGCTCCTCTGTTCATGGAATTCTCCAGGCACGAACACTGGAGTGGGTTGCCATGCCCTCCTCCAGGGGATCTTCCTGACCCAGGGATCAAACGTGTGTTTCCTTTGGCTCCTGCATTGGAGGCGGGTTCTTTACTATTGAGCCACCAAGGAAGCCCATGTATATTTGTACTTAAAGTTTACTTCCTCACTCATACTAGCCACATTTCTTTTTTTCTTTCTTTTTAAGACATATTTACTTTTATTGATTTCTTTATTTGGCTGTGCCAGGTCTTTGTTGTGGCACATGAGATCTTTCCACAATGCTGAAAGCCATAGTTGCTGGACAGATAGACTCCATTCTGAAGAGAACTGTGACTTCCAGGATCTACTCTACCTATGGAAATACTGTTAAAGCAGTATTTATTTATTTATTTGGCTGTGCCAAGTCTTAGTTGCAACACTCAGGATCTTCATTGCAGCATGCAGGATCTTTAGCTGTGGCATGTGGGATCTAGTTCCCTGACCAGGAATTGAATCTGGGTCCCTGGCATTAGAGGCACACAGTCTTAGCTGCTGGGCCACCAGGAAAGTCTCTCACCGTTTCATTTTATGTCAATCATTTTTCCTCCACGTTTGAATGTGGAATGTAGTAGAATTTCGGTTGGCTTGATGTTCTAACAATTTTTGTACAACTACACTGGAGTTTTCTGTAAGAAGTTTTACTTGTGGAAATGGAATACTCCTGAGTTCTCACACATTGTAGTTAATTCATGACCCTTTGTATGGTAATCCTGAAGACTCCTAATAATCAAAAGCTGTTTCTTCATTCAGAATCAAGAGAAAAACGTCCAGAACAACTTTCTTTTTCTATGATAGAATATTTCTCTTTTGACTATAACTTTAATTAAGCTCTATTAACTTTAATTTAATTTAAGCTATTTAACTAGTTCAAATGCTATTAAACTCAAAGAGCACATTTTTTTAAAAAGGTATTTAGTTTCTGGGCATTTTTCCTCGATCTCACACAGCCTTAATTACTATCCACTTATTGTTAAGTATATCATAAAATAAAATATACTGTATAAATTGCATTAATCTCCATAAAAGTAAACTTGAAGCAGAGCCATAAACTAACCAGAGGTACTAAAATCAGATGTACAATAAAAAGACAAAGTACATAAAACATCTTCTAACACTTGGACCTCCGTGGATGGTGAACAAATTTTATTGTGTTCTTCTATTATTTCAGTGGAAATGAGAACAGGCATTTTCATGTATGGAGTATTATTACATAATATTTCCACCTATTATGTGATTTTCTTTCTTTTCTCTGTGCTCTATTTTAATGTCTTTCCCCCAAAGTAGAGCTTCTCTACATCTATAATAATTGCAATAGATTTGCCAAGGCAGTTTTCTAAAAGGAATAAAGTGAATTTGATTTTGAAGGAATATGTTTTCCTTTCATAATTACTCATATAATTATGACAACCTGGCACATACTAGTAAGAGGGTAAGAGGACTATTTAATTATATCCTAATGAACATTTGCAATTATACAATTTTTTAAAATCCATACGAAATTTTTTAAAATGCTTCCATCAGACAGAATATTTCTTGAATTTTATTTTCAAGACCGTGTGCATGCATGCTAAGTCACTTCAGTCATGTCCAACTCTATGCAACCCTATGCACTGCAGCCAGCCAGGTTCCTCTGTCCATGGGATTCTCTAGGCAAGAATACTGGAGTGGGTTGCCATGCCCTCCTCTAGGGGATATTAGACCACTATCCTTTAAATCACTCAGAGTAAAAATTTTCATTATCGAAGAACTATAGATGTTAACTTCAGAAGATAGAATCATTGATGCTTGAATTTAGAAGCAATTTTGTATGTCTTCACATCCTAGTCTTCTATGGCCTCACTCATAGATGTCTTACTAAACATTTTCTAATTTTCAGTACACAATTGTTAATGAGACATCACTTAAATACCCCCAGGAGTGTATTGTGTATCATTAGGGGAGTTTTTTCCAAGGCCAGCAGTGCTAACTAGGCAATATCTCTTGGGCATCTGATATGTGCAAGATATTCTTCTAGACATTACACAGGATGTAAATTTGAGTCAGATTTTACTTTTGTACATAAAATACTTACACTCAAGTTGAAGACATACTATGTTTACATGAAAAAGTGATACTGTGAATAGTGGAGCTGTGTTCACTTGCCTGTTTGGATTTTCTTTTTTTTTGTTTTGTTTATTTAAATATTTTATTTCCTTCAGCAAAGGTTTTGTAATTTTGGGCAGATACATTTGCTACGTGTTTTGTTAGATTTAAACCTCAGCATTCATTTTTTGAGCCATTGTTAATGGTACCATGTCTTAATTTTCAGCATCCATATTTATTGCTAGTATAGATGACTACCCATTAGTACAGTTAATTTTTAGCTAGCATCCTGTGACCTTGCTAATTCATTCTAGGAGTTGTTTTTTTTGTTTTTTTTAGTTTTTATTTTATTATTTTTTAAATTTTATTTTTTTTTAAGTTTTATTTTATTTTTAAACTTTACATAATTGTATTAGTTTTGCCAAATATCAAAATGAATACGCCACAGGTATACATGTGTTCCCCATCCCGAACCCTCCTCCCTCCTCACTCCCCACACCATCCCTCTGGGTCGTCCCAGTGCACTAGCCCCAAGCATCCAGTATCGTGCATCGAACCACTGTGAATAGTGGAGCTGTGTTCACTTGCCCGTTTGGATTTTCTATGCTCTGACCTCCACTAGAGATTTGAGACACATGTCTGCTTACCAGGGCCTCTACTTTGAATATTGCCTTTCCTGGGTCCCCTAAGCTGCGTCTCCCTACGTTTGTACCTGAACTTTCCCTTCCTGACCAACAACTTTTATTTGTTAACACATTTGCATAAACATCTGGGAATTTGATAGGCGCTTCCTAGAGGCTTTTTGCCTGATTACATTTTTAGTTCCTGTCTCACAATTCAAGGACAAGTAATCCCCACCCTCACATCCAGTGTAAGATTCCAGAACACTTAGCCTCATACAGGTGCTGGCCCAAGCTCGGCACGCAGGCCCAGCCCTGCAGAAGCTGGTGGAGCCAGGTATGTTATGTCATGGAGTATAGCTGGTCATAGAGACCTGGCAAAATGGAATGTTACCCTTTGAAAGGGTCCATCTGGAATTCCATCAGAAATTGGAAAGCCCTTATGGTGAATGCAGGAACTACTCCCCTTTTCAAATATGGAGTCACTTTTAACATTTAAAAATCTCATGTCCTATCATCTGATCCAGTTAACTGGATCAGTTAACAGTTCTCTACTGATACAGAAAATAACAGTTTCTGAATTCAAAATACTTTAGATTATTTCTTATGGTATCAATTCTAATATTTCAAAAGTAATGGCACTTGTGTATGTGAGACATATTATTTACTCCAACTGTCCGCAGTGCTTGATGTATACGTAATTTTATGATGTCCTGGTCAGATTCCATAGGCACTCAGGGATACATTTTCAGACTGTGAACCATAACAGATGTAGAGAACAAATGTATGGATATAAAGTGGGGAAAAGAGGGTGGGAGGAATTGGGAGATTAGGATTGACATATAGTAGTGTACTGCTATATGTAAAACAGATAACTAATGAGAACCTGCTGTATCGCACAGGGAACTCTACTCAGTGATGTGTGGTGACCTAAATGGGAAAGAAATCCAAAAGGAAGGGGATATATGTATATGTATGGCTGATTCATGTTGCTGTATAGTAGAAACTAACATACCATGGTAAAGCAACTATACTGCAATAAAAATTAATTTAAAATGAAAATGTATAATTACAGAATCTGAGCAAAACAGATTACACAAGTTATCTCTTTTGGTCCTCAAAACTACACTATGGAGTCTGCGTTGCTAAATTTTATTTTATGGGTGGGGAAACCAAGGCTTCCAGAGAATGAGTAACTGGCCCCAGACATGGAGCTAGAGGTGACAAAGCTGAGATTTGACCTAGGCTCGTCTGCTCTGAGAGTCTGACTCTATGATTTTACCACCAGGCACTAGGAAGGGGATTTCAAAATAAGGTGAGAGAATCCGAAGTGGTTGAGAACAAGAGGTGCATTCATAAGTGCCATTATGCTAAACCCTCCACTTCTGTTGTTAGTTGATATATCAGCCATTCTCTGAAACTAATTGAAACTTGACAGTGAAGGTAACACACACAACAAAGGGATTTTGTTTCAATTTCCTAGAACAGCCACTGAGTTAATGTTAAAAGTTGACTCTTAGTTGATTGGTGGCACTAGTGGTAAAGGGCCTGCCTGACAATACAGAAGGCACCAGAGATACCTCTTTGATCTCTGGGTTGGTTGGATCCCCTGGAGAAGGAGATGGCAACCCACTCCAGTATTCTTGTCTGGAGAATTCCATGGGCAGAAGAACGTGGGCTACAGTTTGCTGCTGCTGCTAAGTCGCGTCAGTTGTGTCCAACTCTGTGTGACCCCATAGACGGCAGCCCACCAGGCTCCCCCATCCCTGGGATTCTCCAGGCAAGAACACTGGAGTGGGGTGCCATTTCCTTCTCCAATGCATGAAAGTGAAAAGTGAAAGTGAAGTCGCTCAGTCGTGTCCGACTCTTAGCGACCCCATGAACTGCGGCCTACCAGGCTCCTCCGTCCATGGAATTTTCCAGACGAGAGTACTGGAGTGGGTTGCCATTGCAGGGTTTCAAAGAGTCAGACACGACTGAAGTAACTTGGCAGCCAGCCAGTCGATTTCACTGATCCATGAAGCTTTGTTTTCTTGGTGCTTTCCAAGTGCATTTCTGCAGTATGATAAACCACCTAGGTCAGCTGAACACATTTCTCAATTTTACATCTAACCAAAGCAAGCTAATTGTATAATTATTCATCTGGGTCCTCCAAGTGAGCACAAGGACAATCAAAAGTTTCAATTATGATAAAATACAGCAAGTGTCATGGATAATAAAGAGAAGAAGCAAATAAAATACAGTAGAAGTTAAGAGGAAGGAGGCATTATTTTGACCTTATTAGGTTGGAGAAGGCTTTATGGAAAAGTAAGTTGGCATTTTTCCTGGATGTTTAGTAATAGTGAAGCTTTGGCAACTTAAAGTTGCTGAGGGGATGGAACTCTAGATAGAAGGACCATTCCTTTATCTAAATCAGGACATATTGGAGAGTACAAATGGTACACTTCTAATCATTGTACTTAAGCAACAGGCCAAAATGGGATGGGACTGTTCCAGAAAACTGCATGTGTGGTCACTCAAGTTCAGGGGAAAGGATAGAAGAATCCTCTGTATTTGAATAGAGCAAGAGAGCAGAGAAATAAAAAGTCAGATTAGAAAGTGCATCAGGACCATATCATCAAGGACCTTGAGTGCCAAGAAATATTTTGTAGACAGTCTAGTCATGGAAAGTTTGTGAATAGGTGGATATGTGATGTAAACGAAACTCTTTCCGAAAGATTCATTTGACAGTAGAGAGGAAGATGAATGATGGAGGGCAGACTCGGGAATATTTACTCAACATGTCTATGATTTCTTTTCTATCTCCAAGTCTTCTTAGAGAATTTGCCTTGTCACAATGTAAGTAAGGCTAGCCCCAAGTCCCATGGATCCTTATTTTTCTTGATTACATCTAATACAACCAGGAGTAGACATATGGATTTGCTGGTTCAGTGAGATAGTTTACTCTTAGAAATTTAAAGTTGAGACCAGAAACCAACTTTTTAAACTACAGGAATTCATCCTTTGGGAATACATGAGGTAGACCACGAACAAGGAATGCGTTTCACAGAGAACTCGTGTGCTGTGCAGAGAGACAGAAACATTGAAGCTGTGCAAAATGGTGCAGATATGAAAGGCCATGTGCTCATGAGAGAGATGAGAAGAGAGACAGAAAGAAACAGAGACACAGATAGACAGAGGGGAAGGATGACAAGAAAAGAATGGAGAGGAGAAGGGAGGGAAGGGGAGAAAGAGATGCTGCCTGATGGCTTTGAGGTTCTGTGTTACCTGCTGTACCTCCTACTCCATGGTATTACTCTGTGTTCTCTTCATTAGCTAAGTTAATCCTAGAACAGTGTGGGAGTCAGGGGCACTTACCTTCTAGGCTGTTGAAAATCTGCATAATCTACTTGTAATTTATAGTTGGCCCTTTGTATATGTTCCTCCATAGAAGCAGTTCCTTTGTATCTGCGGTTCTGCAACCTCAGATTCAAACAATATTGGATCCTGTAGCACTATAGAATTTACTGTTGGAAAAAAAAAAAAAAACTGTTAGTCTGTAAAAATACTGAATCACTGTGTTGTACACCTGAAATTAATATAATATTGTAAATCAGTTAGACTTGACAACAATAAAAATCTACATGTAAGTGGACCTGTGCAGTTCAAACACGTGTTGTTCAAAGGTCAATATTTGATCAGGTTTGTTTTCTTGAAAACAAATGTGCTCTGACTAAGGTAAAGTAAGAAATGTTCCTCAGTAAGAACCACCCATTGATTCTGGATCTGTCTTTTTGGGCAGCACAGAAGAAGTCCCCTTCTTCTCATAATAGCCCTGCAAATATTTTAAGACAGACAATGTTATTTTATGCAGTTTCCTGTTCTTCAGGCTGAATATTTCTCTCTTCAGTGAGAGAAATCATGTGTCATGTGTTTCTTGTTAAAGATGGTACTCAAAATTGAGCACCTTATTTTAGATATGTTTAGACCACTACAAAAACTAGTCAGCCTCTTGCTTCACAACCTTCTTTTCTTCTGTATTTTCTTTCAAGGCAAAAAAAAATAAGCACTCAGTGTCCCTGACTTTCTTTCAGTTATGGGGAGATGGAAAGGACTTGAAGAATATTCTTAGGTAATGATATGTAATGATATGTAGGTAGAAGTCTTATTACCAAGCCAAACTTGGATCTGCTCACCTGTGTGCATTAGAGCCAGTTCACTGACATCAGGTTGTGGGAGAGGAAATTGCAGCATTTACTGCAAGAGCCAAGCAAGGAGTCCAGGAAGCTCATGCTCAAAAGGCCTGAATTCCTAGATGGCTTTCAGGAAAAGGATTTTAAAACAGAGTGAGGGAGAGGGTTTATGGAGTGTGTGATCAGCTTCTGATTGGTTGGTGATGTGGTAACAGTGGTATTTCAGGAGTCAACATCATCAACCTTCTGGCTTCAACTGGTTTGGGGTCTACTTGCTTTTGGTTAATTTACAGTTAACTTCTTCCATCTAGGGAGGTTTGGTATCTGAAAAACAGCTCAAGGATATAGCTCAGAATATTATCTATAGCCCTTGAGAAGGCACTAAATTCTTTGACTTTGTTTAATGGCTAAGCTATCATTATTTTGTCTTGCTTGACTGTTTTCCTTTGTGTCTGTGTTTTCTTACTTCTCTGATTAAATTTGTAAGTCAGGGAAGGCCTAGGAGGCTAAACATTTTCTACAAAGAAAAGGCTTGTGGGGACTTCCCTGGTTATCAGTCCAGTGGTTAAGAATCTGCCTTGCAGTGCAGGGGACTTTGGTTCAATCCCTTGTTGGGGAACCAAGATCCCACAAGCCTCAGGACAACTAAGCCTATGCGTACCAACTAGAGAGTCCATGCACTGCAACAAAGATCCCATGTGCTCAACTAAGACCAGATGCAGCCAATAGATAAATAAATAAACAACAACAACAAAAATAGAGGCAAGAGGAAGATATGGGAGTGTGGTCCTGTCCTGGGAAGGCCCCATAGGGTCCTGCTCAGTCGCAATCTAGGAAGAACAATTTTTTCCTGAATAAAAAGGTGAATATTTTCTAGGGGGAGAATCCTTTATCCTTTTCTTGTTTAGGATGAAGAAAAGATGCCTGAAAGTGTAGCATCCTTGATGCAACTCTGAGGAAGTAACAAGGATACTGATGTTGGAGAATAAAAACACCTGGTTCCTGGTTTCTGTCCCTGAGCTGGCATATCCTCCATGGACTGCCATCACAATACTGCTTGTTGCATGAGACAATAAGAGCCATTTTGTACAAAACTAGGTAGCACATTTTTCTGTAACTAGCATACAAATAATAACTGATAAACCTTCTCAGGTTTGGATATGATGCTTTTGTAAATATGATGTAAGGCTTTTAAATCCCACATATAATGTAAACATCATAATTCATTCACTTTAGTGAAATTTCTTCTAATTTTCAAATTGGTCTTCTGTGGTAGTCACAATTCCTAGCTGTAAAGCATAGAAAGAATTTAACTCCATTTTCTTAATCCTGCTCTCTTTGAGAAATCAACATCTAATAGATTGATTGAATAATATGCAGATGATTTGCAAATTTCTAAGGCTAATTTATTGAGTAGCATAAAGAGAAGAGTAAACCACAATTTGAACACAGGTTTCTTCTAGTAGGGAGAATAAACCATAGTCTCAAATAAGTAAACATAAAGGAGAATGAGTGGAGTAATCAGATAATTTTCATGTCTATGAATTTTTGCTGCTCTGCAACTCTTATCCCACAATGAAGTGGAACAAATCCAATAGAGCAGAAATGATTGTGTGTGTGTGTGTGTGTGTGTGTGTGTGTGTGTGTGTGTTCAATCTATAGAGTCCTTGCTATGGGGCCCCTCCCACCTCTGGTTGCCTGCAGCCTGCAGCCCATGTGTGCCATGGGGAGATGCAGAAATGCCCAGGTTCAGGAAGGGGAACCAAGGACAACTAATGTCAGGGCTGGACAAGGTCAAATGGGCAATGTTAAACGTCAGGATCCATGGTGGGCACTGTGGGCATCAGTAGCAGATGCATCTAGGCCAAGTGAGTGCCATGAGATGCAGAGGGAAAGAGGACTTCATTCAATGGTCAGGTGAGGTGACATGGCTCAGTGAGGAGTGAGGACTGCACAAGTGGCTCTCCCATCCCTGCTGCCATGATGTTTCCTAGGAATCTCTTGTTGCTCAGAAGTTTTGGGGAGAGAAAAGAGAAGATATAGTGGTGTGAGATGACTGTGAAAACATGTACCCCAAACAGACCTAGTTAAATTGCAAGAGAATAAGCCTTAAACAAAAATTGACTCTCTTACGCAGATTAGGTATTTTTTCCATTTTTATTCAGAGACTTAGAGGCTTGTGATGCGGTTGCATTTCTTTACATCTGACTTATAGTGTGTGAATTTTGAAGTCACTTTAAGTACAGGATATTTGATTTAAGAAAGTGGTGTGTAATGTTATAGGAGAGTTTCAAATGAGGATCTTACGCCTAGTCAATGAATTAAAAGGTGATAGTCAAACAAACCTATAAAGGCTGCTCATGGCTTTTAATGGGAAAGAAGAGGGAGAGTAAAGATGGGTATTTGAGTCAGGACACTGGGGCAGAGGAACAGACCTATGTGGGAAAAGCAGGGTGTCTGTTAGCTGGAGTACATCTTATCGACTGAATCTCAATGTTTCAGAAGTTGAAAGGAAAGGATTTTAGACATGAATATGTTTTTAATCTGATCTCATTTACAAGTGAGGTGACTGAGGTACAGGGGTAGCAAATAGCTCTGTCACCCTCGCATTAGCAGTGGGGTCAGTCTTGAACCCTGGTCCCCACACTAAGGGGAAGACTGTTCTCTACAACATTTTGCCTGGATTGCCAAGGACCCTGATGTGGGGTATTCCATTGGCTATGGGAATTCACAGACTGCTTTTGAGAAGAGAATTTTTAGAAAAGTAATCTGGCTATAAAGCAATAGGCTAGATTAAAGGGGAGGAATAGGATAGATGTAGATCTGGGGGAGAAGAAAAGGGACCTGGAAAGGATTTTGGCATATGTTCAGGGAAGAGGTAGCAGAGATAGGGTGTAGCACTGTAATAATTATAATTGGGAAGTTATGACTATGATTGTTCATTAAGTAATTTCCTAAGGGTTTCTGGTTTCCTGGTGCCCAGAATAGTGCTTAGGGACTCCTTAAAGGGCTATTGAATGAATGAGTCAACAAATGAAAGTTAGAGACTGTAGAGATGCAGAAGAAGGTTTCCCTGAAAGGAAGTTGGTTTTTTTTTTTTTTTTTTTTTTTTGAGTCTTAAGACATAAATTGGAGAATTTTGGAGGAGAAATGTTGAGTTGATTTGGACCTATGGAGTTTGACGTAGAGAAGTGGACTCCACATGGATTTTGCAATCAGGTAATTAGAAAGTGAGCCTGGAGCTCTGAGAAAGTTTAGGGCTGCAAATGAAAAATCTGGGGAAACAGTCAGAAATATGGTGCTAGTGATTACAAGGCTCTACTCAGGGCACTTTACAGAATGAGAAAAATGAAAACTTGGTCCCATTCTCCTCTCAACAGAGTGCCTTCCAGTGAAAAGGGAAAAATTAGAACTTTCCCTTGTATGTGCTAATCAGTCTCTGGTGTGGTGTGTGTTTAGCACTTTTACAGCGCACATATGAAAGTTGAGTGGTCTCTGAATTCAGCAGTTACAGTCAGCTGAATTCTGAACCTGAATAATGTATGGGTGTGGTACTGTTTACTGGGAGCAAGTGATTTGGTTTATTGGTTACATTTCAAATTCTTTCATATATTTCCCAAGCAGTAATTAGATTTGGAAAATTATTACAAAAATAGGACCAGAGCACAAGAATGAAACCAATGTCAGTCAGTTAATTTGAATTATTAATTGTATCTGGTTTTTCTAGAGTATTTTTAGTAATAATAAATCAGTGTCTCCCATTTCACACTAAAATATTGAATAAAGATTTAAATTATTAGTTTGAAGATGTGCCAGGATTGCAGCCTGTGTGTCTCAGTCCTGTTCTTGATGGACAAAAAAAAAGGAAGGAAGGAGAGAAGGAAAGGGGGAAAGGAGTGAAATTGAATATTAGGATAGTAGCCCAAGAAGAAGGGTTTAGCGAGAAGACTGTTTTATGTTTTTCTAAAGACAGGAGTCCTCACACCAACGACCACATTTCAGCTATTGTCACATCCCAGATGTTCATTATATAGAACTGACAGTAACAGTGAGTGCAGATGTTTTTGACTTCATAGCCCTCAGCCTGTGGATAAGCTGAGAGCCTTCACAGATCATCCTTTGAGAACCACCACTCCAATGGCATCCACGCTGACCTTGATGTCAAGGGACTCGCATTCTTGTTACGGCTCTGTCTGTGGCTAACCATATGTCCTGGGGAAAGTCATTTAGCGTCTGCTTTGGTTTCCTGTCTGAATACCTGACCCTTCCTGCTTTATGGGGATGTTGCAAAATGAATTAGAGAAGGTATGAGAGAATGCTTTGTATTCTCGTAAGAAAGGTTCTCTGTGATTCTAAAGGATTACTATTAATTCACCCAGAATAAAGACTATGAACTAAGCTGAACAATAAATAGATTTGATGAGAGTGCTCACGGTTTCCTGCTTTGCAGAACACAAACTTCTGCCTTGGCTATTAGCACCGAATGATCCCAGCTACTTGTTCCAAAAGTTTAATCCATTATTTATGTGATTGCTCATTTGGTAACATTTTAAAGAATGTGCATAAAGATGAAAATAATGTTATCTGGGGATAGATTGATCCAAAGTTAGGATTTTTATAATTAAGAACAGTATTTTACACATTATCACTGCAATAAACACCCAAATAACTGTTTAAACAATGGCATAGAAACCAAGTGCCACTTGATGTTAGATTGTTGAGTTTAAAGATTGTTGAAACATGTAAAATATCATGTATGAAATGAGATGCCAGTCCAGGTTCAATGCACGATACTGGATGCTTGGGGCTGGTGCACTGGGACGACCCAGAGGGATGGTATGGGGAGGGAGGAGGGAGGAGGGTTCAGGATGGGGAGCACATGTATACCTGTGATGGATTCATTTTGATATTTGGCAAAACTAATACAATTATGTAAAGTTTAAAAATAAAATAAAATTAAAAAAAAAATAAAGATTAATCCCATAAATAGCCGGCAATAGCATTTTAGCCTACAAAGGACTGAGGTATCTGTGGCGAGTCTTTAATTTGTGCCTAATGACTGAATCTATCTCATGTACTTTTTAAATCAAGAAATCTGAGAAAATAAATATAGGAGAGGTTGAAGGCCTGAAAATAAAAGCTATGCAACTTAAGCCATCAGCAGTTACATTTATATTTAACAGTGATTAAGTACTGGGATCTTCTAAGGGGCTGTAATTTCATCAGGGGACATGATCATTTTTAACTGAACAAAGCAGATTTAGTGCTTTCCTAAGAAAGGACAAAGAAATTGAACTGTTGCTGCTGCTACTGCTGCCAAGTTGCATCAGTCGTGTCCTACTCTGTGCGACCCCATACTGTTAGCACATCACAAATACTTCTAGTTGACTTAAGGTAGGGTAAATAGAAACTAATTTTTGAAGGAGTCAATAAAAATTATCTTTATTTGGGTAGTTTCTATAATGTCCCTGAGTCTATAAGTTTATGATTTGTAGATCAGCTATCCATAGAATGTAAACGGGAACATTTTCTCCCTGTATCTACTCCATTAGGAGTTAAGACGAAAATAACATTTGTCTGACTCCTGTCTTCCAGTTTAACCTCGTCTCCTGCAGCTGCTCCATAGAAGCCTAGCCATCAAGCCAACTGGGACAAGGTCTCAGAAACAGCTATGTCTCTCTTGGGGTGGGGGTGGGGTTGTCTCTCCCTGGCATGTTCTTTTCTTCCTGCATCTGGTTAACTCCTGCTCATTCTTAGAAAATCACATCACCATCCTTCCTTCTGTTAATTCCTCCACAAACCCACTCTCCCCATCTCTGCTGCACCATAGATGAGACCCCCTGCTCACCCTCTCTGTTCTCGGGGCTTTGTGCATTTGCCTTTTATATTATCCTATTTTGACTTTCTGAAACTTGCTTAGCCTCCTTCTCCATCTAAAGCCAGATCAATCGGCCACATTTTCATCTTTGGAGCAGTGCTTTCTCTTTGTAGTATCATACAGAATTCTCTCTTTCAGCCCCCACTTCATTCCAGGTCCACCCAGTAGTGCAGGCTTTGGACGTCTTGCCTCTGCATTAGCATTTTGCCTCTGAAGTGGACCTTTCTGCTTCATTTCATCTCTATTATAGTAATTTCCTGGCATTGAGCTCTCGATAACCCAAAGTCCATCCCGGGTCCACTGGACCAGAATCCTAGTAAGGTGCAGGTGAAGGTGTAAGAGGCAGTTAAGGCATTCACATTATTGTTTCATAACAGCTGGTTTACTTGTCTGTCCTCTCCAATTAATTGCAAGTTTTTTGAGGGCAGGATTTGTATTATCTGTATTTTGGCATGGGAGGACCTGACATAGTACTTTGAACATTAATAAATAAAGTATCAGTTCAGTTCAGTTGCTCAGTCATGTCCAACTCTTTGTGACCCCATGGACTGCAGCACTCCAGGCTTCCCTGTCGATCACCAACTCCCTGAGTTTACTCAAACTCATATCCATTGAGTCAGTGATGTCATCCAACCATCTTATCCTCTGTCATCCCCTTCTCCTCCTGCCTTCAATCTTTCCCAGCATCAGGGTCTTTTCAGATGAGTCAGTTCTTCACATCAGGTGGCCAAAGTATTGGAGTTTCAGCTTCAGCATCAGTCCTTCCAATGAATATTCAGAGCTGATTCCCTTCAGGATGGACTGGTTGGATCTCCTTTCAGTTCAAGGAACAGCCAAGAGTCTTCTCCAACACCACAGTTCAAAAGCATCAATTCTTTCACGCTCAGCTTTCTTTATAGTCCAACTCTCACATCCATTACATGACTACTGGAAAAACCAAAGTTTTGAGTAGATGGACTTTAGTTGACAAAGTAATGTCTCTGCTTTTTAATATGCTATCTAGGTTGGTCATAACTTTTCTTCCAAGGAGCAAGCGTCTTTTAATTTCATGGCTGCAGTCACCATCTGCAGTGATTTTGGAGCCCCCCAAAATAAAGTCTCTCACTGTTTTCATTGTTTCCCCATCTTCCATTTGCCATGAAGTGATGGGACCAGATGCCATGATCTTAGTTTTCTGAATGTTGAGCTTTAAGCCAACTTATTCACTCTCCTCTTTCACTTTCATTAAGAGGCTCTTTAGTTCTTCTTCACTTTCTGCCATAAGGGTGGTGTCATCTGCATATCTGAGGTGATTGATATTTCTCCCAGCAATCTTGATTCCAGCATGTGCTTCATCTAGCCCAGCGTTTCTCATGATGTACTCTGCATATAAGTTAAATAGGCAGGGTGACAATATACAGCCTTGACATACTCCTTTCCTGATTTGGAACCAGCCTATTGTTCCATGTCCAGTTCTAACTGTTGCTTCTTGACCTGCATACAGATTTCTCAGGAGGCAGGTCAGGTGGTCTGGCATTCCCATCTCTTTCAGAATTTTCCACAGTTTGTTGTGATCCACACAGTCAAAGGCTTTAGCATAGTCAGTAAAGCAGAAGTAGATGTTTGTGAATGGTAAACTTAGGGCATATTCTTTTTATATCTTAATCTGTACATGAGACAGTTTATTCTTCAACCAGGACAAAATAGATTTGTTGACAAGGAGACCAAATGAAATCACATAAGTTCATTGGGCAAAATAAAGATTTCCTCTTTGGCCTCTTTGCCTGTACAAAGGTATTGGATGGCTCTGTGAAACCTATTTATAAAAATATATGTCTACAGACTCTGATTTTCATATTTCCTAGGTACTTATTTGTAATCTGTCACTGTTTAGAATGGGGACCTCTCATCTGAAAGGTGGCCTCTACCCCTGCTAAGGAGAACTAGCTTTTGGCCCAAGAATCTAGATCCCTCGCTGATTTACTGTCGCCTGTGACTTCCCAGATGGCTCTATCTTTCAGATTGAGCCCTTAAACCCCCACATCAAGCACAGCGTCTGTACCATAGTAGATGCCCAATGTGTATTTGTTGAAGGACTGAATGATGACCTCCAGGGTTCTTGCCTGCTAACTATCTCCAGCCCCAGATCTTGTGCCATAGGTGATGACCACCCACTGGGAAGTCAGTCTACCACTGGGCAGATATTGTGTCCTGCCCAGCTCTAAACACCATTTCCGAACTTTGTGTGCCATGTCTGGTGCATTTGGCCGTGCTTTCCGAGCCCACTTCTTTTTCTTTAAAACTTTGTATTTCATATTGGAGTATAGCTGATTAACAATGTTGTGATAACTTCAGGTGGACAGCAGAGGGACTCAGTCATATACATGTATCCATTCTCCCCCGCAACTCCTCTCCCATCTAGGCTGCCACTTAACATTGTGTGGATTCCCTGTGCTCCCAGTAGGACCTTGTTGGTTACCCATTGTAAATATAGCAGTGTGTACATGTCCATCCCAAACTCTCTAACTGTCCCTTCCCCTCATCCCTCCCTTGCTGACAACCTTAAGTTCTGAGCCCATTTCTTTGAAGCAGTCACTGCTCTCAGCTTTGGTTCCCCTCTCATACTCTGGATTTCAAGTCAAAGACCAGCTGTGTCTTTTCTTTCCACCTTCTCCAAGCTCAGAGTGGCACATTCACATCTTTTGTCTGTGATGTCCTGCAACTCTTAGCTCCCACTCCCACTTGCCCCCAGATATTGGCTGAATTGAGTTGAATTTGGATTTCCATGGCTGGGGGCCCCCTTCCCTGGCTTCTCATGTGCCACACACAGTGCGACTCTGAGAACAGGTGAGGAGAACCTGGTGAGGGCTGGAGATCAGGCCCTTGAGTGCCTCTCTGCATAAGCTTTGGAATAGAACACTTACATAGGAACTCATGTTCTTAATAAGAGTGTATCCATTTTTACGGGGGCTTCCCAGGTGGCTCAATGGTAAGGAATCCACCTGCCAAAACAGGAGATGCTGGTTTGATCCCTGAGTCAAGAAGATCCCCTGGAGAAGAAAATGGCCAATCCACTCCAGTATTCTTGCCTAGAAAGTTCCATGGACAGAGGAGCCTGACAAGCTACAGTCCATCGGTTTGCCAAGAGGTGGACATGACTTAGTGACTGATCATGTATGCCTATATTTTACTGAGGTTACGATTAAAAAAATAATAAAGTCAAGCCAGATCTTCTCCTTAATTATCATTCTGGTGTGAGGCAAGTTCTTAGAAGTGGGGCAAAATCATCTTACTGATTTTATTCACACTCTGGAGAGCCAGAATTGCCAAAGACTCAGCTCTCATTCCTCTTTTGTCCCATCCAAGTTATTCCCTGCTGCAGTGCCATGATGAGATATATTTTATTGTCTCTTTTGATATAATTTTTAGATCTCTTCTTTCTAAGTTCATTAAAGCCTTTTCTTTCCTCCTCCGTAAGTGTGCATTGTTAGCCCTTGGGGTTCTGGCCAAATTCCAATTTGAGCAATTAATTACATTTCAGTGCTCAGCCCTTCCTGCAGCTTCAGATGGAAAAGATGTGTTCTTTGTCTTCCTTGGCAAGGAACTGCCGAGGGTGAAGCAGCTGTTGCTGCCTCCCCAGAGGAGAGTCGTTTGAGAAGTGGCGAGAAAGCTTCTTGCTTCTTTGAGGGAGCTGCCTGCTAAGTGTGTTGGGACAAAAGGCCTCCCTGTGAACACGGGGCGTTTTTACGACAGTGACAACAGTCTCTGAGCCATCCATCACTCCTCTTTTGAACCACCGGCTGAGCTCAAAACAAAATGGGAAGTGATTGTGCTTTTTTTTTTTTTTCCGAAGAGCTGTTCCTGAATGTGATGGCCTCCTTTGAAGCCCTGTCAAAGGGATGTTTTTATTTTGCTTTTGTTTTTCTGAAATCCCTTCAGTTTGCCGCACCTCCTGCGAGACCTCACACCACAGCCTGACATCATGTTCGATACCTAAGTGGCTGCCTTCACAGCTAACAAAAGACAAAGAATGCACAGATGCAGGTTGTTCTAATGGAATAAGTCAAATAAATGAAAGGTGTTCTCCTTTTAACTTCAAATAGCAAAAGCAATTAATATTCTTTGGAAAGCTCAGGTGATAACACAACACCCAAACTCACTCGCCGAGGTTCCCTGTGACATGATCTAACAAGTCAGAAATGCAGTAAGTGTAGTTATATCCTGCAAGTTATTTTGAAAAGGTATGGAGAATAACCCTTTCTAGATGTGTACTCAGTGTTTTCCTTGGCCCAGGCAACAGGGCTTGATGGAATGATAATTGGATGTTGATGAAAAACATCAATCATCATTGCATTGTGACTTGAGGTGTATTTGTTTAATGTTAAACTTTAAGTTGTGAAATAAACCATTCGAGTTGGGGAATGATGATTGCATTTCTAAAACTTCATTCTTTCACTTATTTGGCAAGAGTGAGTCATTCCTTATATCAACAGGGCTTATTGAAAATTCCAGGATTATTCACACAGGTTTGAAGTATTTGTCCTGTTTTAGAAAAATCTGTTTTCAGGCTGTTGTCTTTAAACTGTCCTTCCTAACTTGGGTTTTGGTGCAGCCCTATGGCTAACATTCTTGTTGCCCAGGCAAGCTGCAGTCATTCTACATTTTCCAAAGCAGGTCATCTATGTTGTTCTGGGATCAACTACCTTTGAATTCCTTTTTCAGTGGCTGACCTCAGTGTCACAGATGTGGTTCTACATGAAAACAGCTGGTTGCACTCAGTCTCCTCACATATTTAGCCACTTCACAGGGAAAACCATATCTCCTCTCTGCTCTTTCATTCTTTCCCTTCATTGCTTGTCCCCTCGTGGCGCGCATGAACAAGTCCTCTTACCCTGGTTTACACCAATCACAGCTCAGTTGAAATTTCATCATAGGTAAACACTGTCTGTGTAAGTTGGTCCCTGATTCCCTACCCTGACACTCCTCCTTTTCCATCATCGTTGTTCCTTTCCCATTATCCAGGGAAATCATTGTCTCTATCCATGGAAATCCTTTGCACCATCAGTCTCACTCATTACATTTTTAAGGGCCTTATCTCAGCCTCAAATTGTGCATTTGTTCCTAAATATCTCCCTCACTAGTCTGTAAGCAACAAGAGGACAGTTTCCTTATCTTTATTTGTTCAGTGTTTTTGTGTGTGTGTGTGCACGCGCGTGTGTGTAGTTGTTTTGTTTTTTCCCTATTTCCAGTGGCCAGCAAAATGCCTGGGAAAGGAGACACTTGTTAGATAAATAAACAAAAAAATCACTTTTATTACTAAATGGATTTTTTTTTCAACTGCCAGTATTTAGATATTTAGATTGCATGGAGGAGCACAGATTTAATTCCTCATTTTAAAGAATTTCCTATGTTTCACTAATTAGGAATGTGGCAACAGTGTTTTCTATTAATTAATTCTTTTATTGAGACAGATACATTTCTGTTATGTAGTGTGGCTATCTAGTTTTTTGCTAGTAACTTGGAACATAATCACTCTCTCTAACATTTTCATGTTGAAAGGGGATTTATTGAGTCAGGCATCATACTAAGTACTTTTACATATTTAAATCTATCCAATCTTCAGAGATATGTGAGATTGGTTTTTATATTATCATTTTATGGAAAAAAATTGTGATCAGAGAGGCTAACTGGCTTCCCAAGGTCACACAGCTAGTTAATAAAGTTATCGGGAAGATCAGTATAACTCTAAATCCCATGCTTAACCTGCTATTTGAACTGACTTATAAGTAGATATTTTCAAACCAAGAGAAGAAAGCTTCCCCATGTATTTCTATTTTGGATTATTTGGGATCAACCTTCTGCTGAAACCAATAACAAAAGCTGGACAAATGGGTCAGTTATGGACCTGAAACTTTTGTTCACCAGGTTGATCCTCAGTTTGCACTGACAAAACCAAATGGAGTAGTTTGGGCATGGCTGTAACTTCAGGCTTTGTTTAACCAGGTATCAGACATGCCAGTCTGCTTCAAGTTTATTCATCAATGAAAACCAAAATTGTGAGCCTGCTGATGTGCAAGGTCAAAAGCTGGGATCAAAGCTGGTAGGCAGGTGTGGAGTCTCCACCATGCAGAGAAAGTAGGACAGAGCTCCCCTGTTAAATACCACCCACTGAACACCCTGAGTATTGGGGGTTGAGAAACCTGTCAGAAACTGTGGAACCCTTATGAAGGCAACTCAGCCACTCCAGCTGCATTGCATCATTTCTTCAGAGGGGGTGTATTTGGGACCGCTAACCATGTGATGGCTCTCATCTCATAACATATTACAATTGCTTCCTGTTGTGTTCCCATGGATAGGGAAATGCCTTTCTGTGTCTGCGTGCAGTCTAAATTTCACTACTTTAAAAAGCAAACTCATAGATGAAATAGAAAGAAAAATTCCTCTTATTTTTGGCTGAGGTTGTGTGATACATGATTTTAATAATCAAGTTGATTGAAGTTTTCCATTTTCTGTCAGTCTTTTCTGCATTATGCACTCAAAAATATAAGCAGAATGAATTTGGATTAGAGAAAACAGCTTACAAAGACTCATCTCTTTGATGAGTAGGCTTCCCATATCTAGGAACATTTCTGAATGGCCAAAGACTTTATTTACATACTTATATATAATTTCCTTTCATCTTGGCAATTCAAAGAGCTTTATAATGTTGTTTTTTGAGTTGATTAAACCTCACAACTTCACTAAACACTCTATTATGATATTACAGAGGAAGGAGCAAGATTTCAGCTTCTTTGGTACATTTTCTTGGTGTTTGAAATTACTTAATGAGAGTAATACCACACATGAAAGTTTCATTTTTAAAATAAAATATTTATTTTGGAATAATTTTAGATTTACAGAAAAGTTGCAAATATAATGCTGAATTTCTATACCCTTTGCTCAGATTCTCTTAACGGTAACACCTTATAGGACTAGGGCACACTTACAAAAAGGAAGAAATTATCACTGGTGTATTACAGTTAAGTAATTTACAGATTATCAGGATTATTGGGATTTCACCAGCTTTTCCATTAATGTCCTTTTTGCATTCCTGTTTCTAATCCAAGACACCATGTTGCATTTCGTTGTTTTATCTTCTCAGTATTCTCTGGTCTGTGACAAATTTCTCTACCTCTCCTTGTTTTCATGACCTTGGCAGTTTTGAAAAATATTAGTTCAGCATTTTGAAAAGCATCCCTCATTTCATATATGATATGAAACGCCAGTCCAGGTTCAATGAACCATACTGGATGCTTGGGGCTGGTGCACTGGGACGACTCAGAGGGATGGTATGGGGAGGCAGGAGGGAGGAGGGTTCAACATGGGGAACACGTGTATGCCTGTGGCGGATTCACGTTGATATATGGCAAAACCAACACAATATTGTAAAGTTAAAAAATAAAATAAAAAATAAAAAAAAAGAAAAGCATCCCTCATATTTTTTTCATGGTCAGAACCACCATGGGGTTATGATTTTTGTGATGAACCACAGATGTGATGTGTCCTTCTCATCACATCAGGAGACCTGTGATATCAATGTGATGACTTAACCACTGGTGAGATTGAGTTTGATTACTTGGTTAAGGTAGGGTGTCTCAGGTTTCCCTACTGTAACATTATTGTTTTACCCCTTTCCCCACTATATTCTTTGTAAAGGAGTCAGTAAGTCCTAAACCCAAACCACACCCAAGACAGGAGGGAGGATGAAACAGTGGGAGGCAGAATATCCACATAAATTACCTGGAATTCTTTCATAAGGAAGATGTCCCTTCTCCTTTCATTTATTTACTCAGTCATTATCTCAGTATGCTGCTGCTAAGTCGCTTCAGTCGTGTTCGACTCTGTGTGACCCCATAGATGGCAGCCAACCAAGCTCCCCCGTCCCTGGGATTCTCCAGGCAAGAACGCTGGAGTGGGTTGCCATTTCCTTCTCCAATGCATGAAAGTGAAAAGTGAAAGTCAAGTCGCTCAGTCGTGTCTGACTCTTCGTGACCGCATGTACTACAGCCCACCAGGCTCCTCTGCCTATGGGATTTTCCAGGCAAGAGTACTGGAGTGGGGTGCCATTGCCTTCTCCAATAGATGTGTCTATTTTATCTTTGGTTTATCATCCAATATCACATTATTTTATGGCTCAGATTGTTCTATATTTGACTTCAGAGAGCTCTTTCAGATTAGCTCTTATAGAAAGGCTTGTCCTTAAATTATTCTTTAAAAAAGTATATTTTTAATCAGTCATACATTTCACCAGTACTTTGGAGGTTTTACAGTATCAAAGATACTATGCCAAGAAAATGTTACCCATATTTATTGAACCCCTATTATCTGCCAGTGCTTATAGACATTACCTTGTTTGATTTTTAAAGTGTTTCTAGAAGGTTTGGCTGCTCCCCTGTAAGGGATGAGATAACTGATGTTCACTGACTCTAACCTAGATTCCCCAAATTAGTAAGTAGCAGAGAATTGCAGAAGTGTTATATCCTTTGTAGATGATAACTAGCATTTCTGATGGGAGACAATATTTTCCAAAGATTTAAGGCTATGCTAATTACCAGCAAATATAGTGGGAAAGCAGATCTTGACCTCAAGCAAATCTAGGTCTTTCTAGTTTTCAGGAACTTCCAGTTCTCCACCCATCCTCAACACACACACACAGACACACACACACACACACACCCTCACTCACTCACAAATGATTCCTGGTATACGTTCCTAGCATCCAGCTATAGTAAATACAAAAAAACAAAATCAGTTGCTCATTTCTCTTTGGTTTATAGTTTAGTAAATTGCTGTTAAACTTGTAGGAATTTTTGTCTAATTTTTGTTTTGTACCCCTGTTTTTTTTTTTTTTTTGACTGTTTTAGCTGCTGGTTTTCAAAACAGTTTACTAGAAGGTTCTGTAATTTGTCAGCATCCTCTTCTCTGTTTCTAAGAACAGTCTTTTCTCACACTAGGCACAGAACAGTGATGCACCACTCATGGATTTCTTGAGTAGAATTAGATAATAATCAATTTGCTGTCTCCATTTAAGACAGCCATCCCTACTACACACACACACACAGACACACACACACACAATTGCAATTGAATCTATTTTTTTAGTAATCACAGATGACAGAGTTATGAAGGGAAGGTCAAACTCTAGAAGTGAAAATTGATAGTTAAAGAGTATTATGCATTAATAGGGATGATATATCAACATTTCATTTTTCAGAAATAGGTAGGTGAACAAAAAGTGGTTTATGTTAAAGAATTTATAGTTGGATATAAATAAAGAAGCAGCTCTTAGAAAACAAGGAAACTGGAATGTAAAGCCCTCATAGTAAGAAGGTAAAATAGGCTTGATGAGGTGTCGTTAAGAACATCATTTTTTTAAGGATTGCCAAACTCAAATAGATACACATCACCAGCCATTATGTGCCAGACCTTTTTCTGGGACTTTGGAAATAAGATGGAGAATAGTTTTTGCTCTTAAGGAGGCATGAAAGTATTTAGCAGAATCACAAGCATATAAAAAATGGACACACACACACACACAAAATGGACACACACATACATACAATTTTAACCTGATTCTGAATATCTGTATATATGTTTCTAATCAGCATGAGCTCATGGTAATATTCAGTAATTATAATGAAAGTAAGTGAAGTGAGAAGAGCATTTTTAATATTTTAATTTCAAAGCACACTGGAGATTCAAGTACCCATTGACATTGCATTTCTGAAAACTAGGTGGGTATTAGGGTTTCCATATGGGGTGGGGACCAAATGATAGAGAACTGATACCTAACCACCAACTCTGTTTTCCAGCTGTAAGAGAAATGTGTACTGACACACTTGTGGCTGGAGTGATGTCACCATTGACAGACAGTGTAAAATTAGCAACTGGCTTATGTGTTAAATTTTTTTTAAGGTTCAGATCCCTTCTCTGGCATGTGTTTTGGGTTGCAGGGGATTTTTGTCACTTATATGGACATTCAGTTACCTGAAAATGGGGAATTCTGCAAGTTGACTGCTTGGAGAACCTTTTCATTCTCTAATTTTAGAATTTAAAATTCATTTTTATTTTATTCCTATTTCATTTGTAAAGCTTGTAACATTATGGTTGTTTATTTTAAAATTAAAAGAATTAGAAAGAGTGTTTCTGGTCTATAGTGATTTCCAATAAATAGGGGAGGTAGATGTGTACATAATAAAATATAACATGGAAAAATTATGATGTGAAGAACAGTTATGCAGACTGTTTGGTAGAAGTACAAAAGACCCTAGAGGATGCCTTTAAAAAAACGATTCCATTCTGTAGACCAAATGTCTTGCTTCCAGAATTGTCAGTCTCCTATTTAGGTCCTAGGTAGAACCCCTAAGTAGTTCAATCACTCACTTGATTACTTGGGATAGAACAGCTCTTCAGAGGAGAAAACAGACAGAATTATCCCCTTTAGTTCAGACTGTACTCTCCTGGATTTCTTCCAGAAACAGTTAGATGGCATCTTTGCAGACATGCTTATTCTTGCTGCCTTGTTTCCTATTTATCTTTTCCAAGCTGAAAGTATATTCAATTAAGTTATGTTACACCATCGAATCATTAGCAGTTAGATCCTGGATGGTGTGTAGTTTGTTTTAACAACCAGTGTTAGAGGCCAGACCATTACACCAGGCCAGCACAGACATGCTTCTCATTAGTCCATCTGTTTTAAAAAGAAACACACGGGATGCTGAGCGAACTAAATTTCCACTCACTGGTTTCAGCAAAAGCAGCCTGAAAATGGCCTCGAGGGGACCTCACTTCAGATTTTATTAAAGTTCATCAACTACATATTATGCAGATACATAAAAATAGATTAGCAATCGTAAAAGAATGACTCATGTTTATTACCTTGAAGAGTAATTGCCTAGGACTCAAAAAAATTAAACATTGCTAAAACTCAATAAAGTTGAGAACTCCTTCTGTCAAGCACAGCACAAATAAATTTGGGAGAGAATGCCACATTGTATCTATTAGCTGAGCTATTATCATATAAAATTTTGTCTCACTTAAGGAAATGAGAGTCAAAATTAAATCCAGAAAAAATGATTATAATTATAGAAGTTTTTGTCCTCTGTGGCCAAAAACCACTTGACATGTGTTAATGGTCTTGTGGAAAACGCACAGGTATTTATGGACAGTGGTTCAGTCCAAGAGGACAAAAAGACAAAAGACCAAATTTTCATGTCCAGTGTAGATGTTATGGGCAGAATTGCGTCCTCCCCCAAAATTTATATGTTAAAGTCATAACCCCTAGTCCTTCAGAATGTGTGTGTGTGTGTGTGTGCACGCGCTTAGTCGCTCAGTCATGTCTGAGTCTTTGCAACCCCATGGGCTGGTGCCCGCCAGCCTCCTCTGTCCATGATATATCCCAGGGAAGAATACTGGAGTGGGTTGCCATTTCCTACTCCAGGGGATCTTCCCGACCTAGAGACTGAACCCGAGTCTCTTATGTTTCTTGCATTGGCAGGCAGGTTCTTTACCACTCGGCCACCTGGGAAGCCCAGTACCTCTGAATGTGACTGTATTTGGAGATAAGGTCTTTATAGAGATACTTGAATTAAAATGAAGATTTTAGGGTGAGCCCTGAGCAGTGTAATTAGTCGTAATCCAATCAGAACAGGAGATTTGGACACAGACACCTATGGGGAAGATGATGTAAAGACACAGGAAAACATGGCCATCTACACGGCCAGGAAAGAGGTCCGAGGCAGGTCCTTCCTTCACAGCCCTTAGAAGAAATCAACCCTGCTGATAGATACTGATCTTGGAGTTTTAGCCTCCAGAAAGTGAAGTCGTTCAGTCGTGTCCGACTTTTTGCAGCCCCATGGACTATATTCTACCATGCTCCTCCATCCATGGGATTTTCCAGGCAAGAGTATTGGAGTGGGTTGCCATTTCCTTCTCCAGAGGATCTTCCTGACCCAGGGATCAAACCTGGGTCTCTCGCATTGTAGGCAAACGCTTTACTGTCTGAGCCACCAGGGAAGTCCTTAGCCTCCGGAACTGTGAGATAATTAGTTTATTTTGTTTAAGTCCATTCTGTACTACTTTTTTTTTTTTTTTGCAAACATAGTAAATGAAAGCAATAGTAGTAATTGAAAATTAGCTGTCCACCTGCCATACACCCATTCTATATATTTTGAAAGCAAGTGCGGGTCCTGCCCACTGCTGAGGTTGTAGGGCCAGAAGACAGAGAACAGGGGGGCCCACAGATCACTTAAGAAAGTGAAAATACTAATTAATTGATCAAATCATTCTCTCATACAGCATGAGTGAAATAGATTGTTGCATAATAAAATATTTTTCCCAGTAATTTAAATATTTAACAATCATGAATCAAGCTATCAAACTGTTTAATACAAATATTTTCTCCTTTTGCATTGACAGTTTTACAATTATAATAATTTAAAAATATGTTTTATGTATGGTTTTAATATGATTGAAAGTAGCTAAAATGTCAGACAAATAAATTTAATTATTATTATGCAGACATGGATATTCTGTTGATGAGCTGGCCAAGTTTGGGATAATAAAATAGAGACATACATAATTTGTAAATTATTGTCTATTTATTGTATCACATTTATTTTTGTCTTCATTTCAGCACAACCACTAATTACTTAACTATAATCAACATTTTTTTTCTGATTTCTGTTCTGTTGTAATTAATTTTACAGTGCACATAATTTGACTATATCTTCATCAGAATATGAATTAAAGTGTAATTATTTTCAAAATACATATTATTTGAATGCATTAGCTTCAGAAATATAAACTGAATAGGATGTAAAATATTAGAATTATTTTTCATGGAACTCTTCCCTAAAATACACAATATTATCTAATAAAATTAAAATGTAGACTTCAAGTTAAAATTATTAAAAATAAAAAACTGAATCTAAAATAATTATATAAGCTAACATTTAAAAATTTGATTAATTAAATAAAAGATAAAACTATTCACCATTATCCGGAGAAGGCAGTGGCACCCCACTCCAGTACTCTTGCCTGGAAAATCCCAAGGACGGGGTAGCCCGGTTGGCTGCCAGTCGCACAGAGTCGGACACAACTGAAGCGACTTAGCAGCAGCATTCACCATTATCATGTTTAGTGATCACCTAGTTGACGAAGTAAAGAGTATTGACCTTCAATGCATATCAGATTTTGACATAGATAGGTATATAGATAATAGTTCTAAATAGGTATGCAAGTTTAAGTGTGATATTAGTATTTTAATATTAAAGAATGTTTTTCAGCTGTCAAGTAAAACTCTGGTGAATACTGCACTGATTCATACACATTTTGGATCACAAATTGTGGGTTGCCATTCCTTTCTCCAGAAGATCTTCCTGACCCAGGGATCGAAACTGGGTCTCCCGCATTGCAGGCAGATTCTTTACCATCTAAGCCATCAGGGAAGCCCTGCTACTATTATAGAATGTTTCTTAGCTGCCAAGTAAAACTATGGTGAATACTGGACTGATTCATACATATTTTGGATCACAAATTGGATCCACAGATTAGAGCAGGGAGAGAAAAAAATGAATGGACATTCAGCATGCTGGGGAATAATAGTTATGCAATAATCTGTTTCATTCACGCTATTTGAGAGGAAATATTTAGCAAAGGAATTAGTTTTCTCTCTTTCTGAAGTGCTTCCACCACTTGCATTCTTCTTGTACCCCGAAGCACTGCTGTCCATCCACATATTCATGATATTCATCTGTAGATGCTTTTTATTCTAAGGGAATACAAGTTAAACGAGGAGAAGCACTTCCAGGGGCTTGATTTGTGTTAGTCACAGAGGAGATGTCTAGGCTTACAGGTCGGGCTGTGGTGGTGCTGATGGCCAGACTTCAAGTTACAGAGACACTCCTGTATAGTTTAATAAACGTATTTTTCCATGTGTCTGTGGTACCTGTGGCCATCCTTTTTAACTTGTTATATATGAAGCCCTCTGAAGACTGAGAACCAGGGTAGGGGCCCACCTTTCCTGCTCATGTGAGAATCTGCTATGAGTTGAATTGTGACCCCACCTCCCAATATTCAAGTCCACCCTGAATCTTAGAGTGTAACATTATTTGGAAATAGAGTATTTGCAAATGTAATTAAAGGATCTTGAGATGAAATCATTCTGTATTTAGAATAGGCCCTAAATCCTGTGAATGGTGCCCTACATGCGGAAGAAGGCCTCCTGAAGATAGGGACAGGGATTGGAATTATGTTGCCAAAAGCCAAGAAGTGTCTGAGGCTACCACAAACTGAAAGAGGCAAGAAAGGACTCTTCTCTAAGTCTTCAGGAGTAAGGTCCTGCTGGCACCTTGGTTTTGAACTTCAAGCCTCCAGAACTGTGAGAGAAAACATTTCTATTGTTATCAGGCACCTAGCTGTGGTGCCTGTCCTCATGGGCCTGCTTGTGATGGATAGACTCTAGGCACTGATTCTTGTCTTTCTATAAGCAGTAAGAATAACCCAAGAAACATTAGCTCTCCATGTATTCTAGTAGTTATCATATCAGTGTGATGGAATCCCATTATGGATTCATTTGACTTAGATTCAACTTTTCAAAAGTAAAGAGGAAAATGATCATTTCAACAGTGTTGGCAAGGGATATGAGCATGTGTCCTTTCAGTGTGAACTTTGCATCTGAAATATGAGCCTGTGGGCTATCAGTCTGATTTCCCCCATGCTTCTCATTGCATTAGCATCTACCTACCTATCTATGTATCTATGTATTTACTCATCTTTATTTCTACCTAATAAAGCATAAGTCCTAAATAAAAGCAAATTAATACAGCTTTTCTCAACTACAGAGACAGTGATGTGTTCCCGTAGCAGGGGAAAAATCCATGCTACACTGTATTTAGTCACTGCTATGTAATCTAGGGCTTCTCTGGTGGCTTAGACGGTAAATAATTTGCCTGCAATGCAGGAGACCTGGTTTGATCCCTGGATTGGGAAGATCCCCTGGAGGAGGGCATGGCAACCCACTCCAGTATTCTTGCCTGGAGAATCCCATGGACAGAGGAGCCTGACAGGCTACTGTCCATGGGGTCTCAAAGAGTCAGACACAACTGAGTGACTAAGCGCACAGCATGTAATCTGGGAGGGCTTCCTTGGTGGCTCAGTGGTAAAGAATCCACCTGCCAATACAGGAGATGCGGGTTCCATACCTGGGTCAGGAAGATCCCATGGAAAAAGGAATGGCAATCCACTCCAGTATTCTTGCCTGGGAAATGTCATGGACAAAGGGGACTACAGTCCACGGGGTCACAATTTAGCAAATAAACAACAATTTGTAATCTGGAAAGAGACTTAACTCTGTCGTTCATATTGTATTCTTGTCCCACTCTGTGAACATTCAAACGCTTATTTCCAAACTGACTAAAATGATATAATCCTAGAGATCCAGGGCATTCTTGACCCTGCCATTGAATTTGGTCAAGTTGGTTAACAGTTATTTCCATATTCTCACAGTATTATGAGAATAAATGAAATAGATAGGTGTGGATCTCAAAAGTTTCCTTCTTTATTCTTAGGCCACAATGTGTAAAGGGAAAAAATTATGAGAAAAAGGAAAAAGCACTCATAAATGGCTGAAAAATCTTGCACCATATAAAACTTTATAAAACTGCCTTGTAACATGCAGCCTATGTTTTAACTACATTTCATTTTGAAAGTGGGAGAGGAAATGCTCTTTGAAGAAATCTTTATGATGGACTGGGGAAGCTAACTGTTAAGATTATGGTTTTTGAGCAGTTCTCTGCCTTTTAAGTTCAGTAAACACACTTTGAAGAATTAGATAAGTGCAGATATGGGAACCACAAGATAGAGGAGAAGGGAACCTTTCCTCATGTTTTTGGCAGAGTCATCAGTATCTTTAATAGGTTTTTTAAAGGTTATTTGACATTAAAATAGTATATTATTTTATTAATCTCTGAAATGTAAGTAATGTTGGGCTTTAAGATCAGAGTTTGAAATCTAAGAACCATAAATCTGAATGTATTCCAAAGCCTACTGGATGCTCGATGTTGGAAAACATTTAATATCTTGGGGTTTCAGGTTCATCCTTTATAAAAATGGGCAAAATAACAGTTGCTCATGAAATTCTCATAAGGATTATAAGCTTCTATAATGTTACTAATATACTGCCTAATGCAGAATAGCCAGAGATCAAATGGAAACTACTGTTCTTTATCTTATTTCACAGAAACTTGCACATATATATTGCTTTAATTAAAATT
Source organism: Bos indicus (assembly GCF_029378745.1). Lineage (NCBI taxonomy): Eukaryota > Metazoa > Chordata > Mammalia > Artiodactyla > Bovidae > Bos > Bos indicus. Next base: position 54,478,732 of record NC_091764.1, on the reverse strand, counting down.
TTAAAATGAGAATTATCCATTAGTAACAAGTATATTTTGAAATGATTCTCTGTCTGAATGATTTTATTTGGTGCTGGTGCTGGTTGTTTCTGCTTTCTGACAATTTTGTTACATTTACCATATTTGGGGGACACAGAGGAAAATCAGCAGATGGACTCATTCCTTGTCACTAGTACTTTATGATTTCTCATGAATGACCAAGATGTAAGTCCGTGGGAAACATAACCAAATGAGAGAAGCCGCTGTGGACACCCCTGCTGGCTGTACATGCCCCACTCTTCCTCTTGAATGCAGTCTATGTGAGTTCACCCACAGTGGAGAGCTTAAATATTATCCTGTCTCAAGAGAGGCGAAATGGAGTGTATGTGCAGTAAGGCCAACTGTATGATAGATTCTCATCTTTTACTTTTCATTAATGATCACTGCTTGCTGATCGTCCCTCCCATCTTGGCCAGGATAGGATGAATTTTACAGATTGTGTTGGGAGAACAGTGTCATCGTGTTCTCTTGTGAGGAAAAGCACAGGAGACAGCCACAGTGTTTAGAAGGCTTACAGCAAATTATTCTCCACTTAGTAGTCCTAATATTTAGCGTTCAGAAAACCAATTAATACAGTTTACTGGTAAAGAAAGGGAATTAGGCTGGATTAGGATACAAATTCAGTGCAATTTTCTCTCTTCTGATGGTGGTGAGAAAAATTTTTTGAAATAAAGTCAAAGCTTACACTGTGGCCACTGATATACCCACAGCCCATCCACACATTACATCAATATTCTATTTTTCTGAGGTGTTAAAGATCTAGTGAATATTATGAAATGGATAATATTCTATTGGTTTTACTGAGAAGTCAAACTAGGATATGTTAATATTTTTTGTTTCTTGTTTTTTTTTCTTTTTATTTGAGTAAGCCCTGTTGGTCTTGAAATGTTTCTGAGGACTATATCTTTTAAGGACTTCAAATGATATTTTACCTTGATTTCTTTTATATTACTAAATTCATATTTCACAAAAAGTAGGAATTACTAAGAATATAGGGCTTCCCGGATCGCTTAGTGGTAAAGAATATGCCTGTCCATGAAGACCTGGGTTGCAAAGATCCCTTGGAGGAGGAAATCCCCTGCCCCACTTCAGTCTTCTTGCCTGGAGAATCCCATAAGCAGGGAAGCCTGGCAAACTACAGTCCATGGGGTTGCAAAGAACTGGACATGACTAAGAATATGAAAAATAAAAGCCAGATTATTTTATCTTTATTGATTTTCAAATCAAGTGACTGAAAAATAGGCATGCTTTTTCATGACACAATTTGACACACACCAGGACCTATGTGTACATGGTGAACCTGAAATTCTAGCATGTCATCCCTGCTTTCTGCTGCTTCTGAAAACCGCATGTGCAAACAGGCATCCCAGGGAGGGGAGAGCAGGGTTGGGAGGACAGCCGTGGTGCTTTGTCAGCTCAGTCTTGTCTCCAGCAGCCTAGGTGCTCTTTCTCTTTTATAAAATAATACCTTTGCCCCCTGAATGACTTATCATTTATATAGCATACGCTATGTGATAAAATGCAAATATCTAGCTCATGTCTCTTAAGTGCTTTAGTCATTTCATGCACCCAGTACAGAAAACATACACAGCAGGGCAACAGGTGCTTAAAAGCGCCTTGAGGGAAGTACATCCATCATGTCATTCTGTGTTTTCTACACATAATTTATTTTTCCTTCCTGGTCCTGAGGTAGAGAAAGCACCTGAACCCACAGCAGTGCATTTTTACAGAATGCTTTCACATTCTTGGTGGTTTGTTCATCAAAGCGTCAAAACCTTGGGGCTGTTACCTTCTTTATATATTTCATGTACAGTACACTCTTCAGCTAATATAAAATAAAGCAATAGCACTACAGAAATTCACTTTCTTCACTACTTCCCCCACACCAAACACCCATTTAGAAAGAATATCCCTGTGTCCTGGACTATGCCTTCACCACTGCTCCTTGTAACTTTCTGTCTCCCTAGTACTAGGTTGGAACACCACCTACTACATTCTTTTTCAATGCATCATAATTACAGAAAGACCTGTGCCATATAACTTTATGCAAGTTTTCCTTGTGATAAAAATTCAATGTGCTAACAACCCTTAAAATTTCTCATTTCCTCCATCAAATGTAACGGTTTGTGATTTTACACAGGGGGCTGCAGCATAAAGAAGGTAAGACCATTTGAATGGTTTATAAAATAATTCTCTATGGTAACTAAAATCCATATGATTCTTTCTTTCCTCGTAATGAGACTTCTTGTGTGTGAACACTTATGAAAAAGATGCTGTCACATAACGATGTTCTTTCGCTTTAGTTTCAGAGCTGACATGGATAGAATTTTTTTTTCAGGAAGCAAATTTGATAAGGGGGATCATGGAGCCAAAAACTGTTGAGTGCTGATGATGTGGGCCCCAGAGGTGAATCTCTGTGTTTCCATTTCCTTCTACATGATGTACTTTGACTTATTCTATTACCAGTAAGGAAATACCAGTAAGTATTCAGCAAAGGTGAATGCATATCCGTACCAGCACAGTTTGGCTCTAAATGATGTTCTTATTAGATCTCCAGTGCGCTGGGCCATGGAGTAGGCTGCCGAAAGAGTACAGAGGAAGTGGTCAGTAGTCTTAAGAAGCAGTCAATGATTGTATTGACCAGAGTTTTTTCCCCAATCGCTGATGTCAAAAACCTCAACTTGGGACTTCCCTGGTGGTCTATTGGTTAAAAATCCACCTTCCAATGCAAGGGACATGAGTTTGATCCCTGGTTTGAGAACAAAAACTCCCTGTGCTAGGGGGCAACTAAGCCCATGCACCACAAATGCTGAGCAAGCCTGCATGCTCTGGACTCCACCTACCGCAACGAAGATCCCATGTGCCGCAACTAAGACTCAATGAAGCCAAATAAATAAATAAATAAATTTTAAGATAAGAATAATCTTCAAAAAAAAAAAAAGCCTAACTCAAGTTGGCATGAGGATCTAAGGGGTTTATTTTTTCTTATAATGTGCATGCCGTTAAGAATAGGCATGGAGCTGGCATTAGGAATAATGGAGACCATCGCTTCTGAGACTCCCTGCCTCTCTGTGTGGACTGGATTTATTTTTTACTGGTGCAGGTGGATTTCCTCCACATGTGGTAGGAACTCCAGACTTGCATTCCTTCAGCTTCATAATCTGAGAAGAAAGTAGCTCCTACTCTGCCAGATCTAGTCAGTCAATTCTCTGATGCTGGAAGTTTATGGAGCCAATTACTCATACTTCCTATATTCCTGGGTTCTAACTGACAAAGAACAAACAGGACAACTTGGATTAGTACTTAATCACCCCAAAACACTAGATTAACCAGGGAATAGGTTTATTCCTTTTTCAGTTCTAATTTGTTTATGCTGCCGTAGAATCAACTCAGTCCACCAAATCTGACCAACTTCACAGAGGATTGGAGGCCGACCTCAGACATTCTTTGGCTGTCAGAAATGGGAGACATTGTGGTCAGACTTGTCTCTAGAAAGTAGATCTATGGACCCCAACTCTGCATGGCAGCAAGAAGAAGAAAAAGAGGCATTATGTTTCTTAAGGATCAGTTAAACAGGCAACATGATGAGGTGGGTGAGTCTATTACTGGGTTTTAAGAGTAGTCATCACACCACAAGGCCAATGAATGTCTGCTGCTGTTAATATCTGGAGCTGCTAAGTCTCTTCAGTCGTGTCTGACTCTGTGCAACCCCATAGATGGCAGCCCACCAGGCTCCCCTGTCCCTGGGATTCTCCAGGCAAGAACACTGGAGTGGGTTGCCATTTCCTTCTCCAATGCATGAAAGTGAAAAGTGAAAGTGAAGTTGCTCAGTCGTGTCCGACTCTCAGCGACCCCATGGACTGCAGCCACCAGGCTCCTCCATCCATGGGATTGTCCAGGCAAGAGTACTGGAGTGGGATGCCATTGCTTCCTCCCAATGAATGTCTAGCTCTAACCAGTTAGATTAGCCATGCCTCCTGTGGTGTGTTTAACATGGTATCACTTCCCCCTTCTCCACTGTCTTCTTATGGGGAGTGTTAATAGATGTTCTGTCTTCTTTAGAAGTCTGAGGAGGGACATAAACATTTCTCCTTTCTCTCCTGTGAGGAAGACCCTGAATGTTTCAGGTCAGGTCATATGCTGATCCCTCAGTCACTCGTTGAAAGCAGGGGAATCAGGTATCTTGATGGTCCCAATCTTGGACAGATGTCCACACTAGAGGCTGAATGTGGCCTCAGGAATTTTACCAGAAAGAGAATGGACAGGAGTTTTGCAGTTCAAACATGATCATCAAGGATTTCTCTAATGGTCCAGTGGTTAAGAACCCATCTTCCAGTGCAGGAGACATGGGTTTAATCCCTTGTCAGGGAACTAAGATCCCACATGCTGCAGAGCAACTAAGCCTGTGTGCCTTAACAAAAATTCGACGTGCAGCAGCTAAGAGTCAACACAGCGAAGTAAATAAATAAACAACCTTAGTAATCATTTTCAGCCATACAGCCTTGATAATGAGGATAAAAGGATAGAATGGAGTGTTCATATGGAAATTTTAATAGAGTAGTCAAGATATCAGATACCAAAGTGAGAGAGACAGATTTTATATAAAGTTGTCAATGAAAACTGCCAAGAACTGGTTCCACAATTTTAAATCCTCTCAAATGCTTTGAGAGTACAAAAGTCTAGACAAAGTAGAAAGACAAGGACAATTTGTGAAAAGATTTTGGGGAGAGCTATTGCCTCATTGTAAATCTGTACCTCCCACCTGAAGGTGGGGATACGAACCTGAATATGTGACTCCTGAAGTTGTGGGGATATTTGTGCCACCCGCTTCCTGGTGAGCTGTGCTGGTATAAGGATACATTAAAGAGAATGTGGCTGCTACTTTGGAAATTAATGCTGGTCCTCTAGGATGGCTAGTTAAATGTCCATGAAATCCAAGGGACAGATACAGAGTTCATGATAGGAATTTATGCCTGGAGATGTTTCTGCCATAGGATGAAAGGCCACAAAAGACAGAGCATGTGTGGGATAAGCATCAGGTAATCAGAAGTGTAGGGAGGATTGGGGATGCCTTGCTGAAGACCTGCCCCCGTAGCATGGGAGTTGATGCCAGACTGGGTGGTGGTCTATAGTTCTCTTCTCCCATATTCAGCACCTCCTCTTGAAGGTAATAAATCTCTGCCCTAAAATATTTTCTTTGTGTCCCCACCCTAATGAACTCAATGTGACCAATGAAGGTAACTAGACATATCATGCATCTCTTATGGACAGACATATGAAGAGACAGCACTTGCTCCCTGTGCTCTTTCCTCTGATGCCTTAATCTTAGAAGAATATGGAGCCTCACTAACTTAAGTTTCTGAATGTACTACAATAAATAGAGTCTGCTTGCCCACCTACTCTTGAGGCACATGGTGAGTGAGCAGAAACTAAACTTTGTTGTCTTGGGCCAATGATTGTGGGGGGTTAGCTGTTGACATAGCATCATCATTGATGATGTGTTTTAACTGACACAACGGACTTAGTGTGGGAGCCTCCAAAGAGTTCTGAGAATAACTCCTGAGAACCAGCTTTACCATCTTACCAATTCCAGAGAGTGAGCCAGGTACTAGCCAAGTAAGAATTCTCTCCTAACGCTTCATTGCCCCACCTCTACCCACACCCTTGTAAATCCTGGCTGGAAAGAGGGAGATGATGGACATCTACTGATGTCCATATTTTCTTTTATTTTTTAAAATTTCTTTCTTTCTTTATTTTTGACTGTGCTGGGTCTTCGTTGCTGTGCATGGATTTTCTCTGGTTGTAGTGCGTGGGGACCACTCTCGAGTTGTGTTGTGTGGGCTTCTTCTTATGGCGGCTTCGCTTGTTGCAGAGTACAGGCTCTAGGGCGCTTGCGCTCAGTGGTTGCAGTGCACTAGCTTAGTTGCCTCGTGGTATATGGAATCTTCCCAGATCAAAGACTGAACTCATGTCCCCTGCACTGGCAGGTGGATTCTTAACCACTGGACCACCAGGGAAGTCCCATATTTTAGAGTATTGTCTAGGACTGCATGACCTAATGACTGAATTGAGATGGTGTTGGCATCTTAATGTCTTCAGAGGGCTATTTATTGCCTGAAAGTGACCAGAAAAGAAGTGACCTTGGTAGAATGTTGATCTACTAACAAGGCAAAAACTTTTCCTTACCCCACCCTCACCCATTAAAAAAGAAAACTAAGGTAAGCAAATCAAAACAAAATAAAACCACACAAAACTTTCCTCCACAGAACAAAATTACAGTAGAATAGTAGACTATGTTTTAAAAATTAGAACTTAAACATATCTCACGCATTATGCTTGTTTAACATACCAGCTACATAAATAAATCAAGAGCACTGATTTTAAAGTTTTAAATTTACTTCAGAACTAAAATGTATTTTTAAATGCAAATGAATGGCTGGCACTTATATCTTACATTTATATATAAAAACAAAATTAGATATTAAAATTTAAACATTAATGTGTGGGTTTGTTTGTTTTTGTTACTGTGTGTATCAAGTAGTAGAAAGAAGCTGAAATTAGAAAGAAATTTGTGGTGAGATGAATTGACTCAGTCAGATTTAAGCACAGCACTGAGTCTGACCTCCTTTTGCAGTTTTGTCTTTCCCTGATGTGCCTCATGATATTGTGCAATTCATTTAACTTTCTGTATTATGGATTCCTTATTTATAAATTGAAGGTGATAGCTGATTTCTCAGGTTTATGTGAGGAGTATCTAATTAATGCCTATAAGATTTTGAAAATATAAAGTGCTCTGTAAATATTAAATGGAACTAGTACATAGGCTCAGTGAAGATTATAGGAAGATTATAGGATTGCTGAAAGATTTTCATTGCTCCAAAATGGGAATGACCATACTCTAAGAAGACAATCTCAGAATATTTTTCAAAAATATGCTTTGAAAGCTGAAAACTTGGTTTAACAGTCACAGAGATGATTTCTCAGATATTTAGTAAATTCAGAATAAAAACATGCTGTGCATATTTGTAGTAATACTAGTATACATTTCAAGGAGCTTACATATTTATTACTTTAATTGAAGCAGATGATTGTAGGTTAGGAAGAAATCTTAGCCAACATCTAAGTTCCTTGCTTCTCTTTTCCCAAATTTGTGATCTGAGGTCATGAGAGACTCAACAACTTTATTAGTTATCACACGGCTAATTTATCAGATACTCCCATCAGTCAGTTCAGTTCAGTTCAGTTCAGTCACTCAGTCGTGTCCAACTCTTTGTGACCCCATGAATCACAGCACGCCAGGCTTCCCTGTCCATCACCAACTCCCGGAGTTCACTTAAACTCACGTCCATCGAGACAGTGATGCCATCTAGCCATCTCATCCTCTGTTGTCCCCTTCTCCTCCTGCCCCCAATCCCTCCCAGCATCAGAGTCTTTTCCAATGAGTCAACTCTTCGCATGAGGTGGCCAAAGTATTGGAGTTTCAGCTTTAACATCAGTCCTTCCAATGAACACTCACGACTGATCTCTAGAATGGACTGGTTGGAACTCCTTGCAGTCCAAGGGACTCTCAAGAGTCTTCTCCAACACCGCAATTCAAAAGCATCAATTCTTCAGAGCTCAGCTTTCTTCACAGTCCAACTCTCACATCCATACATGACCACAGGAAAAACCATAGCTTTGACTAGATGGACCTTTGTTGGCAAAGTAATATCTCTGCTTTTCATGTGCTATCTAGGTTGGTCATAACTTTCCTTCCAAGGAGTAAGCGTCTTTTAATTTCATAACTGCAATCACCATCTGCAGTGATTTTGGAGCGCCCCCCCAAAAAAAAGTCTGACACTGTTTCCACTGTTTCTCCATTTATTTCCCATGAAGTAACGGGACGAGATGCCATGATCTTCGTTTTCTGAATGTTGAGCTTTAAGTCAACATTTTCACTCTCCTCTTTCACTTTCATCAAGAGGCTTTTTAGTTCCTCTTCACTTTCTGCCATAAGGGTGGTGTCATCTGCATATCTGAGGTTATTGATATTTCTCCTGGCAATCTTGATTCCAGCTTGTGCTTCCTCCAGCCCAGCATTTCTCATGATGTACTCTGCATATAAGTTAAATAAGCAGGGTGACAGTATACAGCCTTGACATAATCCTTTTCCTATTTGGAACCAGTCTGTTGTTCCATGTCTAGTTCTAACTGTTGCTTCCTGACCTGCGTATAGGTTTCTCAAGAGGCAGGTCAGGTGGTCTGATATTCCCATCTCTTTCAGAATTTTCCACAGTTTATTGTGATCCACACAGTCAAAGGCTTTGGTATAGTCAATAAAGCAGAAATAGATGTTTTTATGGAACTCTCTTGCTTTTTCGATGATCCAGCGGATGTTGGCAATTTGATCTCTGGTTCCCGTGCCTTTTCTAAATCCAGCTTGAACATCTGGAAGTTCATGGTTCATGTACTGCTGAAGCCTGGCTTGAAGAATTTTGAGGATTACTTTACTAGCATGTGAGATGAGTGCAATTGTGCAGTAGTTTGAGCACTCTTTGGCATTGCCTTTCTTTGGGATTGGAATGAAAACTGACCTTTTCCAGTCCTGTGGCCACTACTGAGTTTTCCAAATTTGCTGACATATTGAGTGCAGTACTTTCACAGCATCATCTTTCAGGATTTGAAATAGCTCAACTGGAATTCCATCACCTCCACTAGCTTTGTTCGCTGTGATGCTTTCTAAGGCCTACTTGATTTCACATTCCAGGATATCTGGCTCTAGGTCAGTGATCACACCATCGTGATTATCTGGGTCATGGAGATCTTTTTTTGTGCAGTTCTTCTGTGTATTGTTGCCACCTCTTCTTAGTATCTTCTGCTTCTGTTAGGTCCATACCATTTCTGTCCTTTATCAAGCCCATCTTTGCATGAAATGTTCCCTTGGTATCTCTAATTTTCTTGAAGAGATCTCTAGTCTTTCCCTTTCTGTTCTTTGCATTGATCGCTGATGAAGGCTTTCTTATCTCTTCTTGCTATTCTTTGGAACTCTGCATTCAGATGCTTATATCTTTCCTTTTCTTCTTTGTTTTTCGCTTCTCTTCTTTTCACAGCTATTTGTAAGGCCTCCCCAGACAGCCATTTTGCTTTTTTGCATTTCTTTTCCATGGGGATTGTCTTGATCCCTGTCTCCTGTACAATGTCACGAACCTCATTCCATAGTTCATCAGGCACTCTGTCTATCAGATCTAGGCCCTTAAATCTGTTTCTCACTTCCACTGTACAATCATAAGGGATTTGATTTAGGTCATACCTGAATGGTCTAGTGGTTTTCCCCACTTTCTTCAATTTAAGTCTGAATTTGGCAATAAGGAGTTCATGATCTGAGCCACAGTCAGCTCCTGGTCTTGTTTTTGTTGACTGTATAGAGCTTCTCCATCTTTGGCTGCAGAGAATATAATCAATCTGATTTCGGTATTGACCATCTGGTGATGTCCATGTGTAGTGTCTTCTCTTGTGTTGTTGGAAGAGGCTGTTTGCTATGACCAGTGCATTTTATTGTCAAAACTCTATTAGACTTTGCCTTGCTTCATTCCATACTCCAAGGCCAAATTTTCCTGTTACCCCAGGTGTTTCTTGACTTCCTACTTTTTCATTCCAGTCCCCTATAATGAAAATGACATCTTTTTTGGGTGTTAGTTCTAAAAGGTCTTGTAGGTCTTCACAGAACCGTTCAACTTCAGCTTCTTCAGCGTTACTGGTCAGGGCATAGACTTGGATTACTGTGATATTGAATGGTTTGCCTTGGAAACGAATGGAGATCATTCTGTCATTTTTTTGAGATTGCATCCAAGTACTGCATTTCGGACTCTTTTGTTGACCATGATGGCTACTCCATTTCTTCTAAGGGATTCCTGCCCACAGTAGTAGATATAATGGCCATCTGAGTTAAATTCACCCATTCCAGTCCATTTTAGTTCTCTGATTCCTAGAATGTTGACGTTCACTCTTGCCATTTCCTGTTTGACCACTTCCAATTTGCTTTGATTCATGGACCTGACATTCCAGGTTCCTATGCAATATTGGTCTTTACAGCATAGGACCTTGCTTCTATCACCAGTCACATCCACAACTGGGTATTGTTTTTTCTTTGGCTCCATCTCTTCATTCTTTCTGGAGTTATTTATCCACTGACCTCCAGTAGCATATTGGCCACCTACCGACCCACGGAGTTCCCCTTTCAGTATCCTATCATTTTGCCTTTTCATACTGTTCATGGGGTTCTCAAGGCAAGAATACTAAAGTGGTTGCCATTCCCTTCTCCAGTGGACCACATTCTGTCAGACCTCTCCACCATGACCCTCCCGTCTTGGGTGGCCCCACACGGCATGGCTTAGTTTCACTGAATTAGACAGGCTGTGGTCCGTGTGATCAGATTGGCTAGTTTTCTGTGATTATGGTTTCAGTGTGTCTGCCCTCTGATGCCCTCTTGCAACACTTACCGTCTTACTTGGGTTTTACCTTGGACGTGGGGTATCTCTTCACGGCTGCTGCAGCAAAGCGCAGCTGCTGCCCCTTACCTTGGACGAGGGGTATCTCCTCACAGCCACCCCTCCTGACCTTGAACGTGAAGTAGCTCCTCTCGGCCCTCCTGCTCCAACACAGCCGCCGCTGCTTAGGGGGCAGGGTGGGAGGGGAGGCAAGAATACTGCGGTGGGTTTCCATTCCCTTCTCCAGGCTATCTTCCTGACCCAGGGATTGAACCCGGATCTCCCGCATTGTCAGCAGACGCTTTACCGTCTGAGCCACCAGGGAAGTCAGATACTCCCATAAATTGGTTTAAATAAGTAGGGAATTTTATTTATCTTTATTTTCTAAATAATTTATCTGATTTAAAAATATTTTGGAGGTTTTTAGAGTTAAGTTTCAGTTTTGGATTAAAACACAGACAGTGAGGTGAAATGGCTTGAATGTAGGTTATGGACAGAATTGGCAGGGGATACTGGAGTGTTCTGATTCTTAATCTGTTGTTCTTTTCCACTCCACCTGGCTACAGTTAATCCCTCTTGTTAGATTAGGCTCCCAAATGAAGGTCTAAACTGTGTAACCCACAGTTTAGTTTTATATCACGTATCTTAGGGCTGGTAGAGTTTAATTGAAAAGCTAATGACTAACTTTGTCTTAGCACTGGGAGAGGAGGATTCCTCAGCTGTTGAGGAATGCTTTGCAGTTTTCAACTATAGAGTGATATTGAGTGCAGTAGTTTAATGGGACGAATATGGGCCATGGAATTAAGAACAATTAGATACTTGGAGGTGGTGCTTACAGTTTCTGGGCGTGTTCTCTTTGACACTATGTCTGACACCTAAAGGGAAGAAGCTGAGAGAAATTGACCTCAACAGCAACAATAGCCGTTAGGTCATGATTTCTCTGTGAAAAGGACAGTAAGTCGTGCCCTACTCTTTGCAACCCCATAGACTGTAGCCCATCAGGCTCCTTTGTCCATGGGATTTTGCAGGCAAGAATACTGGACTCGGTTGCCATTTCCTTCTCCAGGGGATCTTCTTGACCCAGGGATTAAATCCTCATCTCCTGCATTGGCAGGCAGATTCTTTATCACTGTGCCACCAGGGAAGTTGAACAGGACAGTGTTCAAATATCCAAATGTGCTTCTTTCTGCTCTCTTACATGTAGAACATGTTGAAAAGAAGAGTTGGTAGGTCAGAATGGAAAAAAGAGAAGCATTTTTGTGGAGATAGGTGGATTATTCAAATGCTGATAGCGACTTGCCTGTATTCCCCACACTACTGGGTACTATGAATGGATTGGCAGGTATCAGACAATACACATCACAGATGGAATCTATAGCAACTGGAATGCGAGGAGATCATGGGGGGAAATAGGGAATGGAAGTTTGTGGAATATGATGGTGGCCGCTCCCCAGCCCCCCACTTACTCCCACTTTAATGCAAAAAGAGAGGTCTTGAAGGACTGTGATCCTAATGATTTAGCTAGTGGAAGGAACCCACAGAATTGCAACTTCTCACTGTTAGCACAGCTGCAGAGTACTGGAAACGTATCATACCTCTAGGGATGTTAATGTGGATGATGTGTTGATGCTGATAATGGTGATGAAAGGATTTTTATTCTCACATATCAGTAGAAATTTAGTATAACCTAAAATTGTTTTGAAAAGCAGGAAAACAAAAACAAAAACAAACACACACACAACAAAATCCTAGCCATTGTGTTATCTCTTCTACCATATTGTGAGCTTGCCTAAAGAGGAACACTGGGGATATGAAGGTGGTTTGTTTTTGGCCAGTCTATAGAAACCCTTCCATTAACAGGCAGTCTTACTTTTTGTTGATAGCACTTTTTTTTCCCAGTGGCACTCTGTTTCTTGAACCATCCATACCTTCCTGTGTGAGGCCTACTGAGATGGGTGGTCTAAACTTAGAGTTAAGAATAAATGGTAAGGGTAAGGAATGAATGTTAAAGACTAGAACATAGAAAGGTGAACTCGTTGTCCTAAGAATGAACTGCTTAGTGATATAGCACAACGGTCCAGCACTGAAGGAAGCAGATAGATATAGGCTCACTAATTTTATTTGTTCAGGACATTTCCAGATTACTGAGTTTTTGTTTTCTCCAAATAAAAATAGAAAACAAAATAATCTCACTTGTAAGTTTACAAGTTTGCTTCCTTAATATTATACTCTTTACCTCTAGTCACTTCTTTGACCTCTCTGTCTTCCAAAAACATGTTGAAAGCTATAACTAGCCTATTGTTTTCAATATCATATAAACATTAAATATTATTCTATTAAGAAACATAATTTATTATAATTCTCCTTTTTGTACCATTACAATCTGACTATATCATGAGCTTTATTAAGTGACCAATTAGGGGTCAATTACTTTTTAAATAAAATGTAATTGTATTTTTATATCATATAGATATATTTTCGTGTATTTATATTCATGTTTACATATAGAATCATACAACCATCACTCTCAATATGGATAGCAGTTACTTTATGCATACTTTTAAAAATCTCCTTGTTGGTAGAAGCCATGCTGCTAAAACAAATATATTCTCAAGTGTTCTATAACCCATTACAGCCTACACGACCATTAAAAACCAAACGTGCACTATTGTCGCCTGGAGGCATTAGAAGATTGTTTAAATTAATCTTGTTTCTTAGTACTTGGAGGGAAAAATAGCACAAATCTAAATCAGATGGGTCATTGTGCATTTTAATGTAAAGCCTTTTTTTTTTTAATGTGAAAATAATTCTAGCAAAAATATCCTGAATACTGCTGTGATAAATGTCGCACAGGGACCCTCAAAGAATCTGGAGTTCTGCTCTGTGCCCACCAACCAAAGAACAGGCACCTCACATTTAAAGACTTGTGGATTATACCATGAGATATGGTTTGACTCATCTTTTAGCTGGATCCACGCCATTGCACAGTGCTTTTAACTGTCTTTTATCCTGCATGCTTCTCAGTGGCAAATAATTCTGCCATACCTGGATTCGAATACTTCCAGACCTGACCTAATCCAACATCCTCAGAGACCTCCCAGGCTCTAAAATGTTTCTTGCTGGCTGTCACATTACCTGAGATGTCTATTATTAAGTGGAAAGGGGAACTAATTAACTTATTAAATTCATAATCAATATGGGATTATACTATAGTATGGGCATCCTGCACTCATTCCTCCCCCTGCCTCTACACACTCCAATTTCATAAGACCTAAGAAGAAACTCTGCTTCTGGTTTTGCTGCCTTTTACTGCTCCTTGATAATTTTCACCCAAAGTCTAGGAGACGTGCACACGTAAGAGGAAGCAGCTTCTGTTAGCCTGTTCCTTTTAGGGAGACCTGGCCTCACAAAGCCACTTAAACAGGGAGCAATGATTAAAACTGACTATTGACAAGAGGAAGAAGAGAGCCCACAGGGAAGTTTTAGATCATCTTAGGGAGGATAAGCCCAGATTGGGTGCTAAGAGAATGGACCTGCAAATTGCTGTGTGGACAGCATGGAGATGCTTAATGCTGGAAAAAGAGTCATGAGTGGATGGAACAAGGAGAGTGGGTGCCAAAGACAAACCAGATGGGATCTGCTTCCTAGTCTTTAGCTTTCTTCTAGCAGATGCTAGAGACAGAACAGAACCAGGTGGAGGAAGGAGACAAGGGAATTTCAAATATTTATGGGTGTGATAAGACTTGAAGGGTTTAAAGCAGGCGGGAGAGACATGTGAGGGTAGATGAGGGAGGGGAAGGATATGTTGCACAAGACGGGGGTCTTCATAACTTTTTTGAGACGGGGTAATGTCAGTGGTGCAGGTGTGGAGGCAAATAAGACACCCAGTTCTGGTGGGCAAGTGTGTATTTTCTTTTTCCATGCCTGGGTTAAATTACTTCCCCTAGGTCATCCAATTAATCACTTGGAGAGCAAGGAAGAGAACTGAGCTCTCAAGGCTCTCATTTCACATCTGGAGCAGGCAAACCGGCTTCTCCTTCCCCAAACACCCTCTTCTTTTAAAAAGACAATCTTTTGCAAATCCATGGAGTTTTGAACTCTTCTACAGAAAATTTTCGATATCCTTTTTACTAGCTAGTCGTGTGATTTAAAGCTTGAGGTTGTGTTAGTACGAAGAAACACTATAAATTGCTTTCTGCTTTATCTTTCATTGAAAAAATTTAAATATCTATCAAAATTACTTTGATCCCTACCCCTGCCCCAGAGTCAAGCTATTATTCTGAGGAGCTGAAAAAAAAATGAGTTACAGATCTGAGAAAGCAGTGTGTGTGAGCTTAACTGCTGCATGACTGATGGTGTGATATATTGCTCTTTTCACTAACAACCACAAAGCAGGTAGAGGCATGGCAGACTAATTTGGTTTATATGTCCAGCTGTAAGGCTAGACACTGCATCATTCTTTTCAGAAACCGGTGACTTTAGGCATGTGGAACTCGTCGTCATGACAACAATAAACCAGCTTAGAGTCTGAGTTTCAGCTCAGAAACTGCCTTGTCTCCATTACTTCCTGCTCATGACCTGACTTTTCTTACTCTCTGCGGCTGGGGGCTGGGGATTTATGAAAGATCTATTGAACAGAGCTTCAGTATATGTTTAATGTTTGAAATGTCTGGCTTGAAAATTTTGCTTGCACAGATGGCTAAAGGCTGCAAGGGGGATAGATCAATCATTATTATAGTTAATGACACAGTTATAAGGGTGTACCTAAAGGTGAGCTGATTTGGAAAATGGGAATAGGCAATGTGAAAAGAGTGACTTGGAAGCATTTCTTTGAATCACATAAGCATCGTTATCACAAATAAAATGTTCTTTTAAACATGGAGGGGAGTTGTACCATGATTCTGAGAGGACCTAGCCAAAGGTACAGTGGAGAGTAATCAAACAAAAATTAGTACACAAAGTTGAATGTTTGTTTGTATATGTGTGTGTGTAGTCTTTTTTTAATCTGAAGAAACAATTAGCAGATGCTCATGGCAAAATCTCCATGTGATCATTTTTGTGTCCCACATGCTTAATGGATTGAATAGTGACCAGAGTGAGAGATAGCATGGCTAGGTGACAAGAGTATGAGAGCACTGGGTTCAACAGCCTCCATGTAAAATCAGCTGCAGTATTGGAAAGTTAGCTAACTCTCTCTCTCTCCATATATATATATATATATATCTAACTATATATATATATATAGTTATCTAACTATATCTGGATATTCAGCTGGAAAGAGAAGTGACAGGATTTGTACTGTTGGTAGTTGAGAGGTAAAATGTGATAATGGAGGGGGAGCGCTTAGCTTGGTGCCTGGGACCCTGTCAACACTCAGCGATGGGAAGATGTCAGTGTTGTGCTGTTGGTGTCATTGTCAGCAGGACTTGCCTAGTAATTGAAACCTGTCTTTCATGTGATTAAAGTGGTTCAACTATTCACTGTTACAGAGAGATCATCATGAAGACTGGATGACTTTGTTTTCTTTCTGGAGAGTTGTTTTCTGGCTTCGTTATGTTCTCCAAATTAGCTTGACTTTAAGGAGGGTAGAGAATTAATGGCTAGAGAAGGAAGGAAGGGCAGGATGTGAATTGCCAACATAAAAGATGACAGGTCTGGAGACTTGTGTGCCTTTTTCCTGCACAGGTTTTTCCGCCCCTCCCCACCACAGGAGGTGAGAAATTTTAGCAACCCTTTTGTTTCTTATTCCTTTAGTACATTGATCTACTTCTATATAATTGCCTTTTTTTAAGCCCCCATTTTCCAGGAAGTTAATATCACAGGCCAATAGGCAGAGAAATAGACGCCGATCAAATCCTAGAGAAAAGCCAAATGCTTCCTTTGTTTTCTGTGTACTGTAAATTGAATGATTTGCTTTCCCTAGAGATCAACTTCATGATTTCATGATCATGTGGTTAAACTTCTTAATAAATGAGATACTGCCCAGAGGCCATGTTACTCTCCATGACCTTGTAGAATGTGGATCACTATGTAGAAATCTGATAAAGTACATTTAGTTATTAAGTTATAATTTGAGAAATCATGAACCACAAACTGATTATGTTTCTTATTATAAGAATTTAATGTGGTTGCAAATAATTGAATTTCTCTTTGCATTGTCCCCCAACTGGCAGTTACAATTTATAGCAATCTGAGATTACTTCTGAGACACACAATTAGGTCACATTTTTATCTTACAAAGTTTATGACAGAAATACAGTTTCGTATGTTTCTCATTGGCATGCAAGAGTTAATACACCTCCAGAAAATGAGAAATACATTATTTTTCTCTAACAATATTAATTTTTATATGTTTTAAATTGATTAAAACAATGGGCTGATTAATGTGAGAGAAATTTAAACATTAGCAAATTATACATTTGGAAGTGTAAAATAAAAGTATATAATTACTGTGTTGCAGAAAAGAAATGATTCAGTGAATAACTTTTCTGAACCTCATAAACATTATTGAAAAATATAATTCCATATCCTTAAAATAGTACTACTATAAAAACAGTATTTTTTCCATCTAAAATGGATCTGTGTTGATAATTTTTCACCATCTTTTAATTAAATTCAGATAAAAATGTAGCCAAAGTTTGGAAGATTTTCCCCTTCTTTCACAAGATCTCATAATTTCATAAATATTGGTCTTAATGTTTCCAAGCTTTGAAGGGGATTCTGGAAAGCACAGACCAGTTTTTTTTTTTTTTTTTTCCACCAAGTTAGAATGTTTAGTCTATGCAAAAGATAAACCTTTTGAAGATTCAAAGTCTATAACATGCCCAGAGGAAACAATTGTCTTTTTAGAAGTTTCTTCCTGGAATATTTCTGTCTCTTCAGAATTGGTATGTTTTGTTATTGCTCACAAATGTTGCTGATAAAGGCACTTCAAGTAAGGGAATTGAAATAATGGAAAAATAAATCTATTCTTTAATATGTAACAGAAGGCTGATTCATCAAATATGGATTAATGTTTATGATGTGCTTAATAGCAGAAAGCTTCAGTTTTTCTGGTGGACTTTTAGGAATATTAATCGCAAAAGGCTAGATTCTTCCCCTTTGAATTCCCTGTGGATCTCTCTTTCAGCAGCAGGGCAGAAGTGGAATCCAGAAGTACAAATACAGACTTAGTCAAAGCAAGCCTCTACTCCACATGGAATATATGTTCCATGTTTATATATATATATATCCCACATTTTTTACTAATAAGTACAATAAGTCAATTAATCCAAGTTACTGAATTCAGCAGCCAATTTTCCTAACTTGGGATGGAACTAAAAATACATTATCTAGTTTGCAACAAACTTTCTGCAAAAGTAAGGATGCTAATTGCAAAGATTCATCATCATTCATTGCCAAGAGTTGATATATAATAGCTGGCTGATTTATTTGTAGTTTATACTGCATAAATAATGAGTCTTTGGTAAAAGGTGAATGAACATTAAATGATATCATATGATAATGATGATGCTGCTCTAAAACTTTCACATGATTCTGTTGGTTTTGTTGTTTGTCTACAACAAATGTTTTACCCCATTCAATAGAGTGTTTTTCCCTCTCCTTTCCTTCTCACTGACCTTATCTTTTACATATTCTGATTATTCTTGAACCAGTAGCTTAAGGAGAGATGCAAAAGTGATGAGAGTTTGATTTAGCTTCAGCTTTTATTATCGGATACCCACAAGGAAATAAAGCTTTGATCTACTTCCTTGGAAAGTTAATCCCAGTGATTATGTGGAGATGTGTGCAGTGGTAGCTACAGGGATATACATCTTTAATCTCTTGGTGTTGAATACTTAATCCAGCTTGGATTCTTGGCAAGGAGATTTAAAGAAAGAACAAAATAATTATACTCTTCATGGGCTTTGTTTTCTGGAATGAATATTTGGTAGCTCTGCTTGTTCTTTTATAGTTTAATAGGCTTGCTTAGGAAAATAGACTTAGGTTTACTTAGAGTGATGTAAAAACTGATGATTTTTGTGGTCCTCAATAGGTAAATTTAAAGTACATCTATTGACAATAGGGAAGTTTGTGTGGGGTTTTTATTATTCAAGCTTGTTTATCTGGGTATAGTGAAGGCTGAATAGAAAATACTCTATTTCCAGGGGAATACTTTAAAAATTATTCTAGAACTAGATAACTTTTATTAAAAAGTCCTCATCTTTTCTAATAAATAAAAACAATATGCTGGTGTAGGCCATAAACTGGCCACTAAATTCAAATATAATGCATCTTCTTTGGAAAATGCCTTTAAGCCAAACACATATTTCTAAAATTGCTACTCCACTTTAGTGAGAAAATATAAGTTGGGCTAAAATACGTTCTAGCCAGTTTCACTAGTTAATCCATTCGTTAACATAAAATATATTATCTTTTAATTTATATCATACGTTATAATTTGTAAATTATATGTCAAAAAGGAAAATGGAAAACAATGAAAAATCTCGTCAACCTTACATATGCATTTAGCATTCATGATGTTTGGTGTAATAGACATACAATTATTTTTTCCAAGTAACATTATTTATGAAGTTTTTCCTCCACTATCTTATTGTGTGCACAAGTATGATCTTACACTTATATAAAATGCCATTAAGTATATTAGCATAATTTACTCAACTACTCCTCCAGTTTTCTTTCTCTATTATGAATAATAATGGAACTTTTTTTGTATTGAAACCTGAGATGTTGGCAAAAAGAAATAATAATATTTTGTTACTTACCCTAAATCCTCATTCTTGATTGAAAGAGGTTGTAAATAGACCTGTTACAAATTAATTCTGATATCAGAACAGGATAAGTGAAATTTTGTACCTTACTCACTCACTTCCAATCTAATGATTCATAGTTTTAAACACATTGATATGTAAAACAAATATTTAAATAATGAGTTTCCCTTAGAAGTAATTTTTAGCTATGGGTACATTATATTAGCAGTTTTGATAGTAATTCAAATTCAGTCCTGTGTTAATTCATTACAAACAGAGGTGGCCTCTCTCCTTCCTCCCTTCCTTAAATAACATAGCTCTTGTTTCTTCTGTGATTGAGGCCTCTGAATTTTGTGACCATTTTAATTATCTAGTAAAAGTACATATTCCAAATGAGGTAAAATTTAATCTTCAGAATTTGTCTTGGAAATGTACAGAACAGCAACCAGGCAATAGCTGAATAAAAGTTTCTGTGTCATTTGGAGGAAGACATAATCAATTTTACATCAAATGTATTTTTTAGGAATTCCTGAAACACTCCCTAAAATGCATGCCATAGTTTTAATGGATCCAAACAAAGTTTTCATATAATTCCCAAAGGTATTTAGCATAAGCACATAGATTTAAGAATTTTCATAGACTCCTCCAGGGGAAGAATTTAATCAGGTGTCTACATTATACAAATTTTGTTTTGTGTTTGATTTGAACTGATAGAATGTTGTGGCACAGTAGACAAAGGATAAATTCTGTTTGCAATCAGTTCTAAGTATTCCTTTTCTTATATACCTTTACCTCCTGTGCTTGACCTACCCTGCTCAATGGCAGTTTATAAAGGTGAGTGACCTTGCTCCTCTATGATTCAGGAATTTCCCCCCAAAGCTAGAGAGAATAAAATCCTCATGCAGAATCTTTCATTTGGCATAAAGCCTTCTCTTCTACTTCCTTTTTGAAATTCATCTTAAAATTGTAGGTGACATCTGACGGAGGCAAAATTGTTCCCTCTTCCTCCTGATGGCATGCCCCTGGCTAATGGCACACAATCCGTGTGAAAGTGTGTGGCAGTGGCAAAGGAAAAGAGGGAGCTGGTGGGGAGTAGAGTCTTCATGTGTGAAAAGAAGCAAGTTGCCGGGTAAAGGAAGATGAACCTCATCCTTGGACCATGTGTTTCCTTAGCACAAAAGGAAAATCAGGTTAACGTCAGTCCTTGACACTAAACCTTCTAGTGTCACAATTTATTGTGATTATTTGAGTATATTCTCTTTGTCATTTAGATACTGCAAAATCTTTAGTGTACTCAGATTTCTAGCTCAGCTCTGTAAGAATTTATATCAATGTCACTCAATATGGGGACCAAGGATTTGTGTGGATCCTAGAAGTGTTTGTTACTGACTTGGAATGAGGTAATGAGTTGAGGCCAGAATGTCAATCAACTAAGTTGCTAAGCACACCGTTTAAGTCACCTAATTTTTTTTTTTTAATGCAACAGGACTTTCTTGACCATTCATGGAATGCTGGTAATAAACAGTTCAAAGATGGGCAACTTTGAGTAGCAGTTATATAGATCTTTCTTTCAAACTTTGCATTAATGTGAAATATGTGGAGACATAAGTACATAAAGTACTTGATGTAAAAAGTAAGTATTTATTGATAAAAAAAAATTGGATAGCAGTTTGAGGTTGGGGATTAGGGACAGAGAACTTGGGTCTTTATTTAGACACTGTCACTTAACTGTTGTGTGATATGAAGTGAATTATTTAATCACTGTGAGTTTCAATTTTTCTCATTTGCAAATGACCTGGAATTGTTCTGGATTAAATATTTAATGAAATGTAAGAAATAGAGAGGAACTGAATACACTGATGCAACACATTCTCATATCCAGACCTTTGTTGTTCACCTATGAAAATGGATACGAGTTGCGTTAGTTTTAAAATTTAAGTTGGACGGTTGCTAAAAAGCTTTAGTTTTAAAATTTAAGTTACATACCCCTACAACTCTCATCTTTTGAATATTTCTCAGCTCTACACACACAACTTTAGTGTTTGAAAAATTTTTCTTCTCTGGCCATAAGTGTGTTTTCATTGCTTATACTAGTGTTCTGGAATTCAACCTGTCAGTTGAAAAATATCCTTCTGCCCAAAACCTCATTTATTTTCATGTCACCCTTATGAGGAACCATGACAACATCCATTTTCTCTTTTGTATAAAGTCACAATTCCTAGCAGCTTGACTCTGTGGGACAGTGAAAGTTGTCAACATTTTCTGTACGGATCCTTGTGGCAAAACCTTACTCCTTCTTACTCATTAAAAAAACATTATGAATAGGTATTGCAGATATTTTAATGATAGTACAGACTCTTCCATAAGAAGAGCAAAAGCAAATGCAAAGTATGAAAAAAAAATAAGAAAAGATATTTTTCTGGAAATGGAAATGCCATTAAAGGAGAATTTTGGGGGGGGAGGGGGAATCTTGCAATATTATCCAAAAAGTAGCATGTTAATTTTCTCCTTATTAAACAAAGCTTATCATTCAATAAGCTAATCAACATGTCATTCCAATTTGCAGGGTGCAGGGAGAATTTTCCATTGTTTGTGTGTGTGGCCATTATTGTCCATCTACTTCTTTCATCCTTCTCAGTCACCATCCTCTGGGCTTACTTCTTTGGTGTCTGTCTTTAAACATCTTATGTGTGATATCGCCACAATATTGTGGTACCTATTCACTTCCCAACTCTCTCTCACTCTCCTCCATGACATACAGCATCCTATAAGTCAACGAAGACCTCGATCCCAGATCACTTCTCTTACACCATATCCCTTTCCTTTGCTCTTATCTTTTCATCTAGAACCTTTTGTTTAAAGTGCCCTATTACTCTTTTTCAGTTCAAATCTGGCATTTATAACCTGTTAACAATTCTGTTCACCGCTGTATTTGGATAGGTTAGGTGCTCGAATAAATATTTGTTGAATTGAATTATTGAAGTACAATCTGCCAGGAGCTGGGTCAGTTGCTTCTAATATAAAGAATAGTTGTTTCTTAACACTTTAGTTGTGATTGCTATCTCTTTGGGGCTCCCAAAACACTTTCTTTGAACCCGTCTTATGACATTTATCACTTAGTATCATGTGAAAACTCAGGCTTTGTTGTCAGACAGACAGAAGTTCAAACCCTGGTTCCTACCTAGGTGTATAATCTTGAGCAAATTGTTTCATTTCTCAGGAACCCAGAGCTTTTCTGTCAAGTGAGGATGCTCATGGCTATTACATTACACTTTTGTGAAGATTATGTGGCGTAATATATGTGCAAAATACTTTGCTTTTAGTAAGTGTTTAATAAGAAGAAGAAGAACCAAACTTTATATATTACTTACTGTCCAGACACTGTTTTAAACTCTTTACATTTATTAACCCTTGTGTTCCTTTTACATTGGTTAACATTGCAATAGAGCAGGCACAGTCTCCCTGTTTTGCAGATGAGACAAGTAAGGCACAGAAGGGTTAACTCCCTTTTCAAGGACACAGAGTTGGGATTACACCAGTGTGGTGTACATGCAAGTGGTAAAGAACCTGCCTGCCAATGCAGAAGACATAAGAGACGTGTTCGATCCCTGCATCAGGAAGATCTCCTGGAGGAGAGCATGGCAGCCAATTCCAGGGTCCTTGCTTGGAGAATCCCACAGACAGAGGAGCCTGGCAGGCTCTATATAGTCCATAGGGTTGCAAAGAGTCGGGCATGACTGAGCGACTTATCACAAGCACATCTGGTTTTTGCATTGACCACTTCATTGTGTAGCCCTTCTGTACTTCTGTATTGTTCTCCCCTTATTGTTAAGAAGAGCAGAATGTGAATGAAGGAATCATAAAACCTGAATATTAGTCTTAGATTGTCAGCAGCTCTTTACTCACTTATTCTCTTTGACCTGAATTCAGTATTCTTAGGGAGAAGGCAATGGCACCCCACTCCAGTACTCTTGCCTGGAAAATCCCATGGACGGAGGAGCCTGGTAGGCTGCAGTCCATGGGGTCGCTAAGAGTCAGATACGACTGAGCGACTTCACTTTCACTTTTCACTTTCATGCACTGGAGAAGGAAATGGCACCCCACTCCAGTGTTCTTGCCTGGAGAATCCCAGGGATGGCGGAGCCTGGTGGGCTGCCATCTATGGGATCGCACAGAGTCAGACACGACTGAAGTGACTTAGCAGCAGCAGCAGCAGTATTCTTATCTACAAGACACAGGAATGGGATAGCAGACAGCCTCTTTTTACCTTCCCAGACTCCTTTTATTTTGAGAATTGTCCCTCCCCCAATCTATTCCAGAAAGACAGTCGGTCACATGGCCACCAGCTTTGCCACTGCAGGGTCTCCAGAGTTTTTCATATCCTCAGGCAGAGTGATTGCTCCAGGGCTGAACACAAAGACTAAGCAGGGTTAGAAAATTGTGTGTCTGTGTGTGTGTGTGTCTGTGTGTGGGTATTTAAACTGCATGGAATCAGGGGAAATAGAGCCCTTTTTAATTTCCAAAATATATAAGCTGAAAAAATCATAACAGTGTAAAGCTGCCAGAGACTCTCTTCCACCAGGTGGAGAGAATCTGCTTAAGAATGAATGCAACTCAAAGAAAGAAGAGCTATGAAATTAGGGTTTGGAGAGAGAGAGAATAAATGGCAAGAATGATTATTACGATAATTATTTTGGTGTCTCAGTTCAGTTCAGTTGCTTAATCATGTCCAACTCTTTGGGACCCCATGGACTGCAGCACACCAGGCTTCCCTGTCCATCACCAACTCCCGGAGCTTACTCAAACTCATGTCCATCAAGCCAGTGATGCCATCATCCAACCATCTCATCTTCTGTCATCCCCTTCTCCTCTCGCCTTTAATCTTTCCCAGCATCAGGGTTTTTTCCAATGAGTCTGGATTTTGGTGTCTGGATTCAGCTATATCTGAAGTCAGTCCACCTCTGTACTTTTCAGTTTTGTGATTCAATAAAATACTTTTCCCCTTTATATAGTTTGAGTTGGTTTTCTGTCAGTTATTAGAAAAAAAATTCCTATTCAAGATTTAAAAGGATAATGTCCCTTCTAGCCATAACATTCTGCAACCATAACCATTCATTATATGCTTGCAGTCCTAAAGGAATATATTTTTGAACAAATCAGGTATTAAATAAATATTTTTGAAATAAATGGAATTGTTCAACATTCAATCCAGGATAAAAATAGGTATACCTGGGATCAGAAGCATATATTTCAAATGACTTTTATAGTTTTTTGGCAATTGACTACTTTGATAATGATCTAAGGGCTTCCAAGATGGCTCAGTGGGTAATAAATCCACCTGTAATGCAGGGGACACACGAGACATGTCCCTGGGTTGAAAAGATCCCCTGGAGGAGGGCATGGCAACCCATTCCAGCATACTTTCCTGGAGAATCCCGTGGACAGAGGAGCCCGGTGGGTTATAGTCCATAGGGTCACAAAGAGTTGAACAAAACTGACTCGACTGAACACACATACATAATGATCTAAAATAATTAAAACCAGTTTTCCATTGGCTTAGAGACTGTTCCTGAACAGGCTGACTTCTGGATCTTTTTTGGAAAGTTGGCTCTTAACTAGTGGATGGATGCAAAGGAAAGGGTGGTTTGCTGAGCACAAAGATGAATCCTTCCTGAAATTAACAAGCAAAACAAAGGATAGAACTGTTTAAGGAGAAATAGGATATAAAAGGAACTACCAACCATTGTGTCTATACAATAATATAAGGACAGAAAATTCAAAAGGGATCTTGGAAGGAAAGAACAGAATGACTGTCATCTGGGATTATATCCATTCTACATTAGATCCAATTATCCTTACACAATCATACCCACAACACAATCTCATATTCACAAAGATGAAGAGATAGATACTCAGATGGAATGTGTGAGCAACACATAAAGATGTTAAGCAGTTGCTTTCAGTTGATAAGTCTGTATGCATGTATACCTACTGCTTATGTCCAAATGTTTTCATATACTTATAACTATAGAGAAATCCCCTCTGTGGTCATCTACACTTGAATCCTTCAAAAAGAACACATGCTCTCTTAAATCAGTTCCATGTGCCAGGAAGTATGCTGAACACTTTGTACATTATCTCATGGTCTTCTCAACAGAGATATAAGACAAAAAATATCATCACCCCCCCTTTTTATAGATGAAGAAATTGAGATCCAGATAGTTTAAATAACTTGTGCAAAGTCTCACACCTAGTAAGTAGTACAAGTCTTTCCTGCTTTAAATGCTCTCCTTTCATCACCATGCTCTGCTACCCCTTCCAGATTTAATTAGTTTTAATGATAAAAAATACAGAGATATCACCTGCCCTGCAAAAGAGGGAGTGAATAATTGAGTTGAGACAGTGTAGTATTGTGGAGAAGAGAGAGAGGGAGAAGGTATATGGTACATGGGAAAAGAATCAAGTTATAAACATTTAGAGAGCTAATATTGGGGAAAAAAATAAGACTAAGACATACAGTTCTTTCCCAAGTGATAAATCTTTTCCATTTACTGCGACTCGGTTCATTTCATGTAAATTCTATGTTTAACATGAACTCATAGTTTCATCGCTCAAACCTGCTTGGCTGCTAGCATCCTCCTTAGGGCTCTGCCAACAAGAAAGTGCACGATACTGCCAGCAACAGCAAGGCAGTGCATGCTGCAGCCTGCCAGACTAACTGCTGAAACCTCGCAGCAGATTTAGTGTTTCCTGTAGAGGCTTTCTGAGACAGAAAAGTTCCCAGCTTGTTTGTATATGACTAGCTTATGTTTCCATGATGCCCTGAACCATGGCTTTTTAGGGGTCATTTCGTTTCATAAACATTGTTCTGACTCTATAGGGAATTGGCTGCATTCACACAGCCAGTGCTTATGGAAACAATGACATTTGATTTTTAAGTGGAAAATAGATTGTTTATTATTAGCTTACAAAAAGGACTTTTCAGAGTCATGCAAAAGATTAGGGCAGTGTGTGGTGTAATGGTCATCCATTTATGGAGGTGATGGAGACAAGGTCATATTCGCTGATGAGATAAAGCTTTAAAAGCTTTAGAAATGTGGGAGGTCTTTATAGAAATGGGTAAGGAATGCTGTTGCACAGAACACACATGATATTAGCTGTTCAAATCTCTCAAGCAGAAATTGTGATGCAGTTTCTTAGAACTAGGAAGTGGTTCTCGATGGCCTTACTCCAAAGAGTTCTATATGCCTTGAGAAATAGCTTCAGTACAGTTACACATGGGGTTCCTTTTAGTGACATCAGTTGAAGAGCTGATTCAACATTACTGAACCTTGGGTTTGGGGCTCAACCATTTCCTTAAAAGTTCAGAAGATGTGCCATTTCTTCATACCAAGCTTAAGTCATTACTCAAGTTTCTATAATGAATGGGGTTCTGTGAAAAATACTTCACGTCTTTATCTAACGTGTCTTGATAGGATGAGATATTATACATATATGTTTATAGTAACATTTGATGAAAACTTTCTATATATTAGACATAGGATATATTTTACTCTATACTTGACATGCAGAACCTTTTTTAAAATTTTAATGTTTATTTTATATGGAAGTGTAGTTGATTCACAATGTAGTATTAATTTCAGGGATACAGCAAAGTGATTCAGTTATACATACAAATACATCCATTCTTTTTTCAGATGCTTTTCCCATATAGGTTATTACAGATTATTAAGTACTAGAGTTCCCTGTATATTTTACATATTATCTCCATATAAAATAATCTACAAGGACTATATAGTGAGTTTATTTTATATATAGAAGTGTGTGTATGTTACCCAAACTCCTTATTTATCCCTTCCCCCAAATTTTCCCCTTGGTAATGGTAACCATAAGTTTGCTTTCCAAGTCTCTGAGTGTGTTAACATTCAGTACCTTTTATTTCTTTGTTTTGCTAATCCCTGTCTCCCTTTACTAGAATGTAAGCATCCCTGGGGAAGGGAATTTTGTCTGTTTCATCCACTGTTGTGTCTGAGGCACCTAAAGTCACGCCTGCCTCAGCGAGGTTTTCAGCAAGTGTATTTCATACAAACGAACAGGGACTATGCTGATTGTTTTATAGGCATATCTTTTTGAATTACCCGCATTCAAGCATTAAACCATTAAAGCATGTTATGCTTCCATTTCCATTTTACTGATGAGGAAAATGAGACTTTGAGAATTTAAATACATTTTTCAAGGCCATAGAGCAGATAAATTACACAGCCTGGTTCAAGTATAAATTCTATCTCCAAACTTCATGTTCCTCCTATCTGGTTCACGCTTTTCTCCTGAGCATTTCCATTTAAAGTCTGAGTCCACTTGAATAAAATGTCAGGCCCTTTTCTGGGTAAAGGAAGTCCCTGTGAGGACGGGCGGGGTTAGGTGCCTCAGATTCCAGCCATCTGTCACAAGACAAAGTCACGCTTTCAGACTTTCATAGAGCTCCTGGGATGCCTCACTTTCTTGGCCACGTGTCCACCTGTCTGACGTCTGTGAGAGGGGTGAACTTTCTGGAGTTTCCCCTTTACACCCTTGATGGGCAGGGAAGCACCTGCAAGGAAGAAAGAACCAGACTATTGTGAAGCATTGTGAAACCTTCCATAGCTCCATCCCTCCAATTTTTCAAATGCCTGGGTGTGTCTTGTCTTCTAGAAATGCACAGGTTTAGGCAGGGTGTGTTTGTGGTTTGGGTTTAAAGAGGACAAAGAAAAGAGTAGAGGGGCTGAAGGAACAAACAAGGTAAGTAAAGACCAGGAGTGCCTCCAGGACTAGAGAAGAATAAAACTTTAAAAACAAACACTAAAATTGACTTATCCATGATGATTAGTCTCTGTCTAGAACAGGAGAAAAGCTCACTACAATGCTGACAGCAGAAAGTATGGTTGGATCTTCTAGAACTTAGGGTCCTGGCCTTGTCCCAGCTAATTGTCACTGCCGTTTTGACCTCCCTCCGTCCCCCACATTGCTGTGTCCTCTCGATCATTCTCCTTAACCCCTTAGCCTTTGGTTCATAGTTTTTCATCTCTTGTAGGCAAGCCTGAGAGATGATTCAGACATACATAAGGCAAATTTTTATGGGGTAAGATAAAAAAAATGTATGTAGCTGCTAACCACTTTTCCTGTACAGAAGAAAGTTTGCCTAGGATTCTGCATTGAAAAATACTGAAGAAACTTCATCAACAGTGTATTGATGCTTAGTACCCTGGTCTTCTCTACGAAGACTTCTCTTTGAATACTTAGCTTGAATATTATCTGTGACCTTGAAGTCTATTCAATCTAAACCTTATAGTTAAAACTTTTCTGTTGAGAACGGTGATCTGAAAATGAGGTGTGTGTTTGGGGGTGGGTGTGGATGAAACAAATGAACGTGAGGTTATATTTTTCCTTCAAATTCTCTTCTCAGAGATTTATTATGCTTTGGGTGGTAGTATATGGTACACTACTGTCACAAGGACTGCCCATTATAATTACCCAAGGAAATTAAAAAATATATATACTTGGTGCCAGCCCAAACCAATTAAATCAGAATCTCTAGGAGGGAGGCTGGAGGACTGAAATTTTTGTAAAAGCTCCCCAGATGATTCTAACATGCAGCTAGGACTGAGAGTTCCTAGCATAGGGCATGGACTGTAGGTGGAGTCTGCTAGGTCTGTGTTGTAATTCCAAATATGCCACTTTTTGTGCTGTGTGACATTGGGAAAGTTTTGGAAGCTTCCTAAACTCATGCACTTGTCTTGTAAAATGGAGACAGCGTGCCTTCATCAGAGGATTGTTTTAAAGATAAAGTGAGAGAATGTATGTGTTGTAGCTAGTACAGTGCCTCGCATATAATTGGTGTCTAATAAATTAGGGTTATTATCACCATTATCATCATTATTAGGCTTAGAAAAGACCATTATGTCTATATGTAAACATTGCTTAGTCATAGGGAAGAGCAGACACCCACTGGAGACCAGTGCAGCCATCTGCTCTTTGTCAGATGGAATATTATTGTACTATGATTATTTCTCCTCCTTGACCCAATCTAATTTTGAACCCCATTGCTACAATGATTAAAACTATTCTGACAGATTTCTGCTAAAGGGTAAATGGTTCTCGATGTTAAGATACTTCCTCCAACATTTAAGTTTATTCGTTTTAATGCTGGTTCTACTATTCTTTCAGTTGTATCCTTCCAATATGCTGAAAACTTAAAGCATTTGTCTTATTTTATTTTAGATGGCCCTTCATCTCCCACTGCAGGATCAAAAATCAAATTTTCACAGTACTCCCTTCAAAAAAGATAAGAAACCCTACCTTGGTTTTGGTCTTTGAATAATTGCCTCTTAAATCCATTGCCACAGATTCTACCCTCCTTTATGAAAATGAGACATTGCATTAGCCATAGACTTGCAGACTGGATTAAAGATCCTTAAAGCTGGTAAAAATACAAGGACACAGAGTTTAGTATGGATGAGACTCAATTTATAACTGTCTTACACACAATAAATGTTCCTGTCATTGTTCAATTGAAAGGCAATACTCTGCTGTTCAACAGAAGCAAAATGATTTTCCTAACAATGATCTGTGTACTTAAACATCTTCAGATGTTTAAGGAGAAGGGTTACAGCCCATTTTCCATATTCCAGTAAGTCCAATAGACTACGTCTATGACAGATGATAACAGCGTTCTCACAGGCTGTTTTTTGGACTCATTCATGAAGTGTGGCCAATAAACCCAATGGCTTAGTTATGTAGGATCCACCTCTGAACTAGCTCTCTAGTGTTTTTCTTTTTTCAGTTCTGGCTTGGTTCTCATCTTCATTACTCTTGCCCCCGTATCTTTAGCCTCTGCGCCTGACAATGCATCCCCTACAAGAATCCAGATAACCCTCTTGGTCCTTTGACTTCCCCATCACAAACCTGTGACAACACCCTGCATCTCTAATAAGGCCCAAATCATGTGGGGGAAAATGGAAAGAGCTCAGTTTGCTTGAATTTGGAGGCTGGCAGATCTAGGGTTCAACTTGGCTTTGTGGCATTTTAGTTTTTAGCTGTGTGATTGTGGCTGTGTATTTTTCTTCTCTAAACCTGTTTTGTCATCTGTAAAATGAGGATTAAAAATAACTACCTTAGGGTTTGAAAGTGAAAGTGTTAGTCACTCAGTTGTGTCCAACTCTTTGTGACCCCATCAGCCTCCCCTGCCCATGGAATTCTTCCAGCAAGAATACTGGAGTGGGTTGCCATTCCCTTCTCCAGGGGATCTTCCTGACCCAGGGATCGAACCCAGGTCTCTTGCATTGCAGGCAGATTCTTTTACCATCTGAACCACCAGGGAAGCCCCTACCTTAGGGTTTAATAAGCATTAAATGAAATAACTTCCACACATTACCTAGTACAATATCTGACTTCCAGTGAAAGCTCAACTAATGTTAGTAACCTCCTGTGATCCTCTGAGGGCTTCCCAGGTGGCCCAGTGGTAAAGAATCCGCCTGCCAGTGCAAGAGACATAGGAGATGCAGGTTCAGTCCCTAAGTCAGGACGATCCCCGGAGGAGGAAATAGCAACCCTTTCTGGTATTCTTGTCTGGAAAATCCCATGGACAGAGGATGATGATGGGTTACATCGGTGAGGTTACAAAGAGTCGGACACAACTGAGCCTGAGCACAGACTCTGATGCTCTGATTCTAGACCTGGCCTACTTTTCCAGTTACAGTGCTGCCCCTCTGTCTTCTGCATGCCCTGGTTTGTTTTTCCTTCTCTACCATCAAGGTACATATATATCTCCATTCCCTTGCTTCTGTGACTTTATTCATCTATATACTCATATGGTTCTCTTTGCCATAAATACCTTTTGCTTAGTCTAACCAGCTCTTTTGTTTTTCCCCAAGATTGCTCATCAATCAAATTATCCTCCAACCTCCTTACTCACAGTCTCTGTCCTACCTTCTCAGTGATCTTTCCATCCTGCCTTGGGGTCCATCCCACGTCAGTGTTTGCATCCACCTCCTGCAACTGCTTATGAGCCCCTTGAGGGCAGGGGAAGTGTCCTTCTTATCTTTGCCTGCAACTGCCCATCTCTACCACACATTTCTAAGAGCCTGATAGGATTTCTTGAAAAGAAAATGCTGAAAATATTATGAATGTATTATTTAACAAAGTCATTGTATTGTTAAAACTGTATTTTTAATATAGAAATCATTTTTATATAATATAAACATAAAACATTGTACTTATATATATATATATATATATAATATTTATATATATGATTGTTCTATCACAGGGGTTTCCCTGGTGGCTCAGAGGTTAAAGCGTCTGCCTCCAATGCGGGAGACCCGGGTTTGATCCCTGGGTCAGGAAGATTCCCTGGAGAAGGAAATGGTAACCCACTCCAGTATTCTTGCCTGGAGAATCCCATGAACGGAGAAGCCTGGTAGGCTATAGTCCACAGACCCGCAAAGAGTCAGACACGACTGAGCGACTTCACTATTCACTATTATTATTGATCACATAACTAGAAAAATTAATCAAGTCTACCAAGTGTAAGTAACTTCCCAGAGTAATACCGTCAATAAAACTTATCATGTCTTGGGAGTTTTTATAAAAGCTCTAAACAGACCCTGGGGACTAACATATACCTAGCAAGCTCACGGCAATAATACTCAGAAACACTAAGATTAAGGCAGCAGAAGAAAAGACAAAAGGCAGACGGATGAGATGCAGACTAAAGTGACCAGGACTCAGGACTCAATGTCTGATTTTCAGCTGAAACATCAGGCATGTTTGTTCTGCAGGACAGAAGCCTGTAGGACAATATTCTCTTCCTTAGCACTGTTTCTATTGGCCAGGAGAGAATGACCCAGAGGGAGGGTAGGGGAGGGAGGAGGGAGGAGGGTTCAGGATGGGGAACGCAGGTATACCTGTGGCGGATTCATTTCGATATTTGGCAAAACTAATACAATATTGTAAAGTTTAAAAATAAAATAAAATAAAAAAAAATAGAATAAAGAAGAGCTTCACACAAGTCAATCTGCCTCTACAGTTTATATTAATCGATTCTTTTTCTTATTCGTAGAAGTAGCAATAAGTGTTGGTCACTCAGCTGTGTCCGACTCTTTGTGACCCCATTAACTGTAGCCCTCCAGGCTCCTCTCTCTATGAGATTCTCCAGGCAAGAATACTGGAGTGCATTGCCATTTTTTTTCTCCAGAGGATCTTCCCAACCTAGGGATCGTATCTGGGTCTCCTGAATTGCTGGCAGATTCTTAGCTGTTTGAGCTACAGGGAAATCCTTTTTCTTCTTCTTATTTTTACATATTTCATGTGGAACGCTATGCTATGCTATGCTTAGTCACTTCAGTCGTGTCCGACTCTGTGTGACCCCATAGATGGTAGCCTACCAGGCTCCCCCGTCCCTGGGATTCTCCAGGCAAGAACACTAGAGTGGGTTGCCATTTCCTTCTCCAATGCATGAAAGTGAAAAGTGAAAGTGAAGTCGCTCAGTTGTGTCCTACTCTTAGCCATCCCATGGACTGTAGCCTACCAGGCTCCTCCGTCCATGGGATTTTCTAGGCAAGAGTACTGGAGTGGGGTGCCGGTGGAATAGATCTATGCAAAATATGTATACTGAATAGTATGTTTCTCTGCCATATTTTAATTCATTTAATGACCACTTTTGGTTTCTCTGTTTAATGAAAACATTTTATTCAATGTTTCCACAATCAAGCACAATTTTTTTTCCTGTATTATCTGATAGGGTGCCCAGTCAGCCCAGCTTGCCAGGGGACTGAGCAGTTTCCTGGGACATGGGTCTTTCAATGTTGAAATTGGGATTGTTTGGGGAAACTGGAAAATTTAGCACCTTGCTAAAGAATCTTTCAACTTCTCAGAGAAAAATGTCAGCTATTGTTCTTTTCCACAAGGTGTTTGTAATTGACTGGGGAAATAGGATCCAGGAAACCAAATCTGGTACAATTGAAGAGAGAAAGAAACAAAGTTTAAGTGTGTGCCCCGCAAAATAAAAACTATGTAAGGTTTTAGAGATGGCAGTGGAAGGATGGTGATGGAGAGATACCTTCTTTGCAAAAGTGAGCCTGGCGTAGAAATGCTCAGACTGGAGAGAAGCTTAGAAACTCTGGAGGAGGTGCTGCTGCTGCTAAGTCACTTCAGTCATGTCCGACTCTGTGTGACCCCACAGACGACAGCCCACCAGGCTCCCCCATCCCTGGGATTCTCCAGGCAAGAACACTGGAGTGGGTTGCCATTTCCTTCTCCAATGCATGGGAGGAGGTGAGGTGAGCCTTCAGTGGAGAAAGACAAAGTGTGAACAGGAAACAGAATGCAGAAGCCCGGCCTGGGGCTGGAGAGGGTGAGCCAGGGTGGTGCAGGTCGTGAATACAAGCTGAAATGAAGTCTGACAAGGGTGTGCCGTTTGCAGTAACTTTCGGCTGGCCTTCCAACATTTGCTCGAATAATTGAGACTTGGCTGCAATTACGGTTTACATTTGGTGGCTCCACTTCCTCAAAAGGAGAATTTATGTGTCTCGTGGAATAAACCAATGTACGTGTTAACTGAGGCTCGTCCAGTGTTTCAATGAGATGGTCGTTATGAAGTAAGTCAGGGAGAGACAGCATCTATCATGAAATGTTTTGTGTGGTAAAGTACTCTATGGCAAGACCAAAATGCTAGATTCAAGAAGATTTTGCAAAGAAAATAAATAACTGCTCTTTTCATGTAGAATTTGCCCTTTATCCGGTATTGGCAGCCTTGGGTGTTTGGCTCACAGGAAGCACCTTTGCCATTTGTTTTATTGCTTCTCTGCAAGTTATTTGCCTCCAATTTTAGCAGCTGAATTATTTTCCTAATCCTTCTCAATTAACATGTCTTCTGCATCATCGAGGAACCAAAATGAAAGAGGAAGTTACATGGGAACGACAGTCCATCTTTCCTGGAGAACAATTTTCCTGTCAAAAATTCGAGAGGAAGAATGTGAGATTTTTTTTTTTTCTTCATTTGTTGCCAGTGTCTACTTAAAATTCAGATGAACTGCACTTTCTTTGACTAGTTTTGCTTCCATATGAGCTCTTAAATATTCCATTTTCTTCTCACCACCCCTTCCCTCTCCTCAAAAAACAAGCACTTTTATAAACAGGGAAAGAGCTCTGCTTCTCAAGAGTAAACAACCCCTGCTGAGCAGAGCCAGGGGCCCCTGGAAAGCCCACCCCTTCAGAAGGAAATCAGATCCCTGGGCAAAATAAGTGAAGAAAAAAGGGGCAGCTGTTAAAACATTTAGTCTGTTTTTCTCCTCCACCCCTGCGGGTCCCCTTGTTTCCCAGCCCCCACCTCCACGTGATCCTTTCCGTCCTAGGCTTCTGTGCTGGAAAAGCGGTACCTCGGCACAGAGCGTGTGTAAGAAGGAGGTTCCCCGGCCTCCGCACCCTCACAGTCTCTTTTCGCCTCTCCGCCCTCGCCCTCCGCGCCACATTCCTGGAGGATAGTCGAAAAATTGATTGGATGATTTTTTGGCAGCTCTTTACAGAGCCTGCAGCCACAGCTTGGTTTAATTAGGGAATCAGCGTTTCTTTTATGTAGGTCACATCAGGTTTTGATTCCAGATCTCATATAGCTCTAACCTTTCTAAAAAGTCAGAAATGCATGTGCCATGGGAAGATTTTTTTAAGTTTTTATAATTCTCACCAGAGTCACTGATGCAAATACAGCTGTGGTCTCTCTCTTTTTGTCTAATTTATCAGAATTAGGGCGGCATTCTATGAAGCCTTTTCTTCCATGAGGCTCCTGGTGTCTGAAGCATGCATACTCTTATAAAATTAGTAGCAGTGATCTCGGGATGGGGGAAGGTTTGATGGTCTTTTGCTTGTTTCTTTGTGCATCTGTGCCCTAAAGGTTTAATGGGTTCTCTTTCTATGAAATCTGATACTAAAAAATCTCTTTGGAGGTGAGTATAAAAATATTTATCCAGTAATCTTTGAGATGAAATTAGAAGTAAATATAAGGTAGTAAGAGAAACTGGGTATTATAATGACAGTTCATAAGCTGAAACCCCATAATAAATATTCTCATATCATACACAGCCTTTAGGAAACCTGTCTAAAAGATTTATAAAGAACAAAGAATATCCCTTGGCAGGTATCATGCAAGAACCACTGATGATTTCAGAAGTCTGAATGATGAACATGGATCCTGACACTGCCTTTGGAAAATTCTAACCTAATAGTATCATTTGCCTTTCAGAAATCTGTGACAATTAGTCCATGATTATGATTTACATTGTTCTTTGGGTACCACATTTTGTTTACTTTTGCTTGTAGCAAGTTTGAAATTTTATCGGCCAAATAAAACATAAATACAAAACATCCAAACATTAAACAGAAAGCCACCTTAACCTCCACCTCCAAAAAAAAATCACATTTTCAGAGAATGCGTCAATACAAGCAATGCATACTTAGCTGACTAATATGACTGCATGTACTCTGCCACCCACAGGTAATTAATTAGGCTACTCAGTGAGTGTCATGCAAATAGGTGAACATTACTTGCTCTCAGGAGTGTGAAGCAGTGTCCTGTTTACATTTCTTGGATGACCAGGTGAAGAGCAGTGCCAAACACTGAAATGAAACACTGTGAGCTTCCAAATTGTGTACCTTTCCTAATGTTAAGAGGGGCTATTATTCCTCAAAAGCTGCCGGTCCAATCTATTTCATATTGTTAAAAGCAGCTGGAAGGGCATATCCGTCAATGAAGGAGGTGTCTCATCTGTTAGAGAAACTCACAGACTCTTGGGCTCCTTATTTTCAGAGTGAGAAGGGAACTACAGCTGTCCATTCTGATACACTTGATTAAACTGCTCAGTGAAGGGTCAGAGAGGTTGAGGAAACTTCGCTGAGTTTCCTAGCCAATATTTTCGGTGCATATATGGACTTTCCAAACTTTGCATTGAGCAGGACGTATCACAATAATAGGATCTGCCATAAGATCTCTGGAATATTCATTGTTGAAACCACACCACTGAAACCACCTGTCTCTGGATATTTCGCTCTTGTCCTCCTTGCCTGTGACTCTTACCCCAAGAAGAATAAAATGAAATAATTATGGTTTCAAATTGCCCGAGGCAGAAACTATACCTTCATCTTTCAGAGGCAGAGTGAGCACTGGTACCAAATACACAGAAAAGATGGAGTTTGTATACCGCCAAATCAAATTTCAGTCACCCAAGTTCTGTTGACTGTAATCTTAAATCCTTTAAGAAAAGATGTCTTGACTCTAGCTTTTGAATCACTTCTGCTTTCACTAAATTAATTCTGTAGCATATAGAGTTTCATATTTTTGTTATGGCTGGAGTTAAACCACAGACCTCTCAAATTTGCAATTGGTGATAGCTCAGTGCATCTAAATTAAAAAAAAAAAAAAATTCCATGGTGCTGCAATGCCCTCTCCTGTCTGCTCTGCCTGGGGTAGAGAAACTCACCTGGGTTTATGGGAGTTGACTTGACAAGTGAAAACTGTGTCTATCTTTTCTCCCTCACCATTCCATACAACTGAAGGGCTGTAAAAGCCAGATCTCCTACTAGTGAAACTGATCATGCAAATTTTATTCCATTTCCTCACTTGGTCTGCTATAATCTACAGGGAATAAATTCATAACACTAAAGGTTGCTGCCATTTTTATTAAATTACTCAGTTATGTCCAGTTATCTTTGTGACCAGGAAGATGGGCTAGTAATATCCAGATTACTCTGATATATAAGTAATTTTAACATACTATTGATATTTACCATAATAGCATCATATCTTTTTCAACCACTAGAATCTTGATGGAAATGACTGACTGGATTTGCCTGACCTCTGAATCTATCTTCAATAGGACTTTATTTATTCTTAATCTTATAAAGCCCATGCAATAATTTGTAAAACATATTCAGTGTAGATCATGTCATAACTCCTAATAACTTCTCAAAAGGGAATTGGTGAGACCATTAAGCAGGACTGACAAAGGGAAAAAGTATCCCTGCTTTGCTCTGTATTGTCTTTTTTTCACCATCACTGTGGTTAGCCTTTCCTTGTCTGCTTTTCTGTCTTCCCTATAATTCATCCCCCCCATGAGGTATATCTGCAGCAGTTGTTTCCCTGGGCAAGATTTTAATAAATATTGTAGAAGATTCTTAGGACCTATCATTGCATTTGTTCAAAGTTCAGATTTTCCATGGACTCTTTTATAAGTATATTCTAAAAGCAGGTTTTCATGTTTCTAATGTATTCTGAAAACTAGCTCATGTTCTTATTATATAAATGGAGTATGGTGCATCTTCTCTTGTGAACTGCAGATATGTGTGTGTGTGTGTGTGTGTGTGTGTGCACATATACATGGGTATATGTGTGAATGTAGTATGCCTGTGTGTAAATGTAAATTGTGTGTCCATGACAGAAAGAGTTTATAGGCTTTGTGTTGGGAAGACAAAAGCTTTTCCCGTGAGGCATAACCTAAAAACAATTCTTCCCCTTGACCTAAGAATGAAAGTGAAAGTGTTAGTCACTTAGTCGTGTCCGACTCTTTGTGACCCCCTTGACTGCAGCCTACCAGGCTCCTCTGTCCATGGAATTCTCCAGGCAAGAATACTGGAATGGCTGGCCATTCCTTTCCCCAGGAGATCTTCCTGACCCAGGGATAGAACCCCTGTCCTGCATTGCAGGCAGATTCTTTACCATCTGATCCATCAGGCCTAAGAATGATGAATGTTGAAACTTCCTAACTACCAGTATTAATTTCCCCTTACATTTTACTTGCCTTTGTTATGTTGATGACAATAATAAGATTGAACCACTTTTGAAAATGAGCCACTAGGTTCTTTTATAGATTAAGTTGAGGTTGGAGTCTCCAAATCGTAACCTCAGTTACCAGGGAGGTCACCTTAAAGCTCTGTTCTGGTATAGAAAAAGCACGCTATGTGTAGGTCAGAGCACAGGAGGTCAGGCATGTGTTTTAGTTTCCTTGGGCTTCACTGGTGGCTCAGATGGTAAAGAATCTGCCTACAATGCAGGAGACCTGGGTTTGATCCCTGGGTCGGGAAGATCCCCTGGAGAAGGGAACGGCTACCCACTCCAGTATTCTTACCTGGAGAATCCCATGGTCAGAGGAGCCAGGTGGGCTGTAGTCCATAGGGTCGCAAAGAGTTGGACATGACGCTTTCACTACTTTCCCATCTGTCTTTGGGCCTTTATAATATTAGTGAATCTTCGTGTCACCTGGCAGATAGCAGAGAATCAATGGAAAAGTTTGCAGATGGGAAGAGATGACTATTGATACCATATTTTCTTAGTTTCATTCTTTATGAAAGTCACTGAAATGATTATAACCTAGACATCAAGTAATAAATACTCTTCTTTGGCTCAATCCTTATCCATAAAAGGCCTTTGGTGCATAGGGCTTTAGGAGGAAGCTTTAATACTGAGATGTCTGTGTTCTGATATCTCTGATGAGTCAGCTGTCTCTCTAGCTGCTACAAGATCCTTGGAAAAGACATTAATTCTTGTCAAATTTTCCTTCTGGGTCTTCCAACTAGTGCTCAGTCAGAAACAATGACCTATTTTTTTTTTTTTTTAATTTTAGCATCTAGTGGTAGAATAGCTTAAGATGCCACAGTATCTGAATGCTAGCCCCAAAAGTTACAACTTTTCATGACTCATGATGAAGCTGAACCCAAATTTGAAATTCTGAGTGGGAGAGGTTGATAAATATTTAAATCTTGATCTGACTTCATGAGAAAGTTGTCTTTAGAAGAAAGAAACCTTTAGCTTGCCCTAGTTTTATAGTGTTCTTAATGGTGAAAGTTAGACAAGTACAGTCTCTCCCACACCATATCTACCACTTAGCAGTGGCTCTCAGGCAATCAAATTTGAAATACTTTAGGTGCAAAGTAAGAAAAGTGAATGAAGAGTGTACCAGTGAATATACCACTCTATCATATTTAAGATCTTTGTCACTGGAGATCCATTAGGAAAGTTCTGCATACAGAAAGGGATGAAATAGCTCAAGAGGAAAACTAGAAAAGAAAGAGTTTAAGTGCAAATTATGCACTCTATACTCAAAGTCAAAATAAGCTGTTCCCACAGGAAAAACAATAGAATATTTACTTTTAAGGTATTTGTCCTTCTTCAGAATACATTTGTGCTTCTGATTAACTGCTTTTCAAAAATTGCATGCAGTTAAGATATTATCCCTTCCTCCTGGACATTTGGAATTTTAATTTCTGAAATGAAGAATCCAAAAATATTGTAATTATGTACCACAACAGTGAAAACTGAATGTTTTATAGTAATTACTGGGTCATGGGAAGTATGCTAAGAGCTTTCCAAGTGTTCATGTATCCAATCCTCACAGCTCTCTAAGGAGGCAGGTGCTGCTGTTTTATTAGATATGAGACACTGAACCAAAAAATGGGGAACTTGGATTTGAATATGTGTGTCCAGTGGAAGAGATGGAAGTCCTAATTCACAGGCTTTGCTGCTCTGGAAATCATTTGTTGATATGATGCATCAGATTCAAATAAAGTGACTGTTTCTAACTTTCATGATGTCATCATTGAGTGTACTAAAAAAACAGATCGTTATTTGTTCTGAATTCTTTGTTGAACCAACCAGTAACTTCCAGTTATTGCATTGTAGATTCTGTCATTCAGTTAGTCAACTACACTTGTTGGCAATCCACTTTTTCCTTTCTTGAGTTTTACATTTTTCCCATAGTCTTGTTGAAGCAAATGGAAGCTTAGTGATATTAGTCCTCGTACGGCATTTTTCACGAACACAATGAATTCAGTTTGCCCACTTTGGGGGCAATTCAGGGAGGTGGAAATGTAATGATATTCCACAAGTGTGGCTTCATTTAGTGAATTCTTTCCAAAGAGCATAGTATGGAAAGGGAGGGAGAAAAAGTAGCTTTGCAGTGCAGGAAGCTGACAGACACCACCTCGGACAGGTGATCAAGGTCAACAGCCACAGTGATAAGTCATGTTGATGGTATGAAACCCTTGATGTGATGTGAGGAAAATAGCATGTTACCTCTGTGGTTCCCTTCTAAAAAACACATCACCCTAGTCTAATCATGAGAAATACATCGGAAAAATCCCAACTAAAAGACATTTTACAGATACCTGACTAGTCAGTAATCCTCAAAACTGTCAAGGTCATCAAAAATAAGGATCATCTGAAAAACTGTCGTAGCCACAAGGAGCCTACAGAGCCACAGACAAGACAAAACATAATGTTTTATCATAGATGGGATCCTGGGATGCTAAAAGGACATTAGGTACAAACTAAGGAAATCTGAATAAAGTATAGACTTTAGTTAATAACATATCAATATCGGTTCATTAATTGTGACAAAAGGATCACACTAATGTAAGAGGTTAATAACAGGAGAAACTGGGTTTGGAATACATAGGACATCTCTCTGCAACCTTTGCATTTTTTCTGTAAAAACCTAAAACTGTTCTAAATAAAAAGTTTATTTAAAAAGTGCTGGGAAAAAAATTCGAGCACTCATTTAAGCATCTGTTGATTTGTATCCTGTATAGTTATATATTTCTTTAATTTCTTTCTCTAATGTGATAACTTCATTAGACAGTCTGAGAGGGAAATTTGCTTATTTGTTTAATCTTTTAACAAGCATATATTTAATAGTAATAATAATAATAGCTAACTTTGTTAAGTATTATTTGACAGACAATGTGCTAAAAACTTGACTTCATCATCTTATACAGTTCTTACATCTATGTTTTGAGCTAGTTATTGTTACCACCGTTACTTTACAGGTGAGGAAACTGAAGCTTGAAGAAGTAAATAGCTTGTCAAATGTTATTAGACTAGTTTTTTTCAAATATTTATTTATTTGACTGCTTTGGCTCTTAGTTGCAGCACGTGGGATCTTTTGTTGCAGCATCCAAACTCTCTAGTTGCAGCTCGCAGTCTTAGTTGCTTCAAACGTATGTGATCTTAGTTCCCTGGCCAGGGATCAAATGTGTACCCTATATTGCCAGATGGAGTCTTAACCACCAGAGAAGCCTGTGTTTGGCTAAACTGTAGAACCAGGATGTGACACCGGCAGCCTGCCCATGGTCTGTTTGCTATTAGTTTATCAGGAAAGGTTGCATTCATCTGCATATAACAGAAGTTCAACTACAAATGCTGGAGTTTATTTTTCTCAAGTAGGAAAGATCAGGCTTGTGTGGCTGATCCAAGGTATAACCAAGGGCTCCAACTACTGGGTTTCTCCTCCTTCATCTTGAGTGTATGGCTCTCCCTCTTATAATCCAGCCTCATGGATTATTCTAGGATAAAGGAAGAAAGTCCTAAAAAAGAAAGGGTGTCACAAATATCAGGAAAGCAAAACTTCTCTCAAATTGCTAGCAATCTTCTATGAATGTTATTGTCAGCGTGCTGTCATCTAGCTACAAGAGGGACTAGAAAGTTAGTTCATTTTCTTCTTCTTTTTTTTTTTAATTTAAAGTGAGAAGTTTAAGGCAGAAATTGCTGTTTGGAACAAAACAGAATTTGATTTGTAAGGTAAAACAGGAGGTTGTCTAGCGCAGAGCTGGTGAATGAATTAACGATGGATATTGGGGAGCAGCTGGGATGTCTGCCACAGTCATTGAGCTCTGCTGAGCCCCAAATCCACTCCAAACACTGTTCCTACTCTTACCTGACTTACAGATGGTTAGA
The DNA here is from genome assembly GCF_029378745.1 of Bos indicus. Classification (NCBI taxonomy): domain Eukaryota; kingdom Metazoa; phylum Chordata; class Mammalia; order Artiodactyla; family Bovidae; genus Bos; species Bos indicus. The sequence goes on along the minus strand of NC_091764.1, from coordinate 54,436,724 downwards.
GGAGACGATCTAATAGGCCATGCGGAATTATAGAGATACTCACAGGGAGAAAGGAGTGGCACTGAAACTCAGCCTGAAGTGAAGAGGGCTTCCTGGAGGAAGGGGCATTTGAACATAGAATAAAAGGGTGAATAAAAGGGATGAAAGGAAGGGAAAGTTTATGTCAGGCATTGAGGTGAAAACACATGGTGCATGTTAGGGACCAAAAACAACTTGACATTGAGGAAACTCTGTTAAGTTTCCCCTGATGCGCCTCTCCAAACTGTACTGGTCTCTGTCTTCCTGTCTCCCACCTCCTCATCTCTTAAGTCTCAGTGTAAATAAATGCCTTCTCAGGGAGTCTTCCTCATGGCCCCACCTGTTAATCTCTAACTTAGTTTTGGTTCTCTTCATCTTAATATTTACTCTGTACCAAGTACACCATAAATAATCAACACATATTTGTAGAATGGCAGAAATTATAGTTATTCAATTTACGTTTAGAGGTATGAATCTCAAATTATTTTCTTCTGCAGGCATGCCCATCAGATACGTATTAATAATCTGATTCTCCGTGAACAGTAATCTTACGGTTTTCTTCTTTCACTCCTGAGATGTCTTTTACAGTTTGATTGATCAAGAACTAAAGGCACTGAAGTAGGGATCATGTCTAATAGGTCTCCAGAATCTTCAAAGGATTTGATATATTTACTTATGGTGGTGGTAGTAGTAGTAGTAGTGAAAGTCGCTCAGTCATGTCTGACTCTTTGCAACCCCACGGACTATACAGGCCAGGGAATTCTCCAGGCCAGGATACTGGAGTGGGTGGCCATTCCCTTCTCCAGGGGATCTGCCCAACCCAGGGATCGAACCCAGGTCTCCCGCATAGCAGGTGGATTCTTCACCAGCGGAGACATCAGGGAAGCCCTTACTTATGGTAGATGAACAATATTTATCGTTACTGAATATGCATGTAATGTAAAGCCAGAGATTCATGAAAATGTATTAAATGTAACTATTTCTATAGTGAAAGCAACTGGAAAGTCCACGTCTACCATCATTTAAAACGATTCTGGTTCTATTTATCAGTACATCAGTTGATATATTTGCAAGTTAAAAAAAATTTAGCTACTGTTGATTGCTATAACACAGTAGACTAGAAATCATGACTTTATTTTATGATTCAGATTTCTACATGATTGCAGAGAGATGTTTTTGTATATAGTTTCTCTGCCTGCTGAGGACCTATCAACTGCAAAGAAGTATAGTAATAAGAAAAATGAATTTGTTTTTCAGAAATTCTGAAACAATTGAATGCAACCTGTAGAAATTTGTTCTCATTGGATACTCCTCATTTACATTGGCATAGCAAGTTTCCCAGTAGTCTGATTCTTTATTTATGATGCATTTTCTTCTTTTGCCTCATGTGGTGTCACAGCAAGTAATTTTGTTTTAAAATGCATTATGACAAGAAACCATGAGACCAATCTTCCAGAGTGGAGTTCAAGACTCCCTTGAGAGCTTCAGGACCTCATGTAAAGTTATCAAAGTGTTATCTGGGGGAGAAAGGTTAAGGAGAGATTGGGAACATTGTCCAGGAGGGAATGTTGGTGGTGTGTAGAGAAGAACAAAACTATAGATCTGGGCCAAAAGGAAACATTCAGGGACCCAGAGAAAGAGCTATATGTAAGTAAGCTTTGTCATCAGATTCAGAAAATAATGACTGTCCTTGACAGCTGGGCAGCTTTATTCACTGAGGTTTTAGTATCATCACAAAAGTATAGAATTAACCTCACAAATCAGAGTAGTTAGACATTGTTGTGGGGAGGGTTGCAGGTGGAGATTCTGTCAATAGGAACCCCATAGAGAACATATCTGGGTCAAACAAATCATGACCTGATGCTCTTTCTCAGAGATTCTCCCTGATTCTGTCCAAGGTCATTTCCTAACGTCTCCCTAGGCCAGACAGGCCATGGTAAGTTTCTTCAGGTCTGTTTCATGTATGTATGTACTCATTCAGTAGTGTCCTACTCTTTGCGACCCCATGGACTGCAGCCCGCCAGGTTCCTCTGTCCATGTGATTTCCCAGGTGAGAATATTGGAGTGGGTTGCTGTTTCCTATTCCAGAGGATCTTCCCAACCCAGGGATTGAACCTATGTCTCTTGTGTCTCCTGCATTGACATGTGGATTCTTTATTCAGGTCTGTTACATAGAACTGATAAAAGTCCTATGACTTGCAATATCTTCTGCTTCAAGCATCACCCTTTCCTGTCATGGGTTCCCACTGCCTCCATTTTTTCTCCCTCAGTGATGTGCAGTTGTAGGTTTGAGGAGAAATTCTGGGCTACCATCTTCACATAAAGAGGCAGCACTGGTAGCTTTAAATGGAAAAACTATCTCAGGGATCCAAAGTTTCTTTATCCAGCACAGATTTTGTACATCTTTTCTGCATGACAAGTCAGAATTAGCTGGCTTATCCCCAATTTATAGTGTGTAATGCATTATATAGGATTGCCACTTAAATGGGAATATTGTTAAGTAGTATCTTCCAAAAATAGGAAACTCTTAATCATGGTTGGAAATAGGTCCTTTAGATTTCTATAAGGTTTTTACCAAGAGAAATTGACATAATGGTTGAAGCACACTTGCTCTTATGGGTGTTAGCTGCTAGCAGCATTTAGTCTCACCCAGGGGATGGGAACAAGTTGAAGATTAAATTCATTGATGATGGTATTTCAGGAACATTCAAGGTACCTGGGGACTTTAAGGACTTTACAACATAGGTATACAGGTGTTACTTCTGGAGAAGCAGTATTTGGAGAAAAAGATATTTATACTGGAGTCTGAAATGATAGCTCAAATGGTAAAGAATCTGCCTGCAGTGCAGGGTTCGATTCCTAGGTTGGGAAGATACCTTGGAGAAGGGAATGGTAACCCACCCCAGCATTCTTGCCTAGAGAATTCCATGGACAGACCATGGGGTTGCAGAGTCGGACACAACTGAGTGACTAACACACACAGGCACAACCAGAGTAAAGGGAAGGTGGGGAATTTGAGGTAGTGGAGAAGAACATTCCAGGCAGAGGCAAGAGAGTGTTCTCAGGTTGAGAGTCTGTGGCATGTTTGGCAGAAATGACTGACCATTGAGGGAGATGCACAAAGATGAGGTATGGGACGTGAGCAAGGTGAGGCTGTGAACAACCCATGAAATGATTCAGAGTTATGCCAAGTGTGCAAGTTCATTTTGAAAGCAGTGGGGACCCCCTGAAGGCTGTTAACCAAGGTAGTTATGTAATCAGAGAAGGTTTATAAAGATTCTTCTCTGTCTTATAGAGAGTAGGACAGAAACCACCAAAGGACAGGGGGAGTGGTTGGAAAGATCTTGGAGAAAAAGAAGGGCGACCTGAACTTGATCAGTGTCTTGGTTACACTTTGTTGCATAACAATTCTCCCTCCCTCCACTGAGATAACTTAGTGGATAAAACACCAACCATTCTATTATAGTTTTGGTGAGTAAGGATTTGCATGGGGGATGGATTGTCTCTGCTGTTTCATGACTGGATTCTCAGTGAGGGATGGATGAATGTCTGCACAGGCCCCTCTCTCTGGAATCTTGTTTTATCTGCTAGGGAAGCAATGTCCAGAATGGCTCCTTACTTGCCTTCCTCATAGTTACATGCATAAGGAAGAATGAATATCTCCTTTAATCTGGGTTCCCATAAATATTTTATACACCTTTTTATTATAAACTCATCATATTGATTGTATTTTATGAATAGAATGATATATGTACAGCATTTCCCCTTTTATCATTTTCAGTCTGAAACCAAGAAGTGATTCAATATATATTTTACCTCAATTGAATTTAAAATTACAAAATAAAAGAATATTTATGTAAATATTTCAGACTCCAACAATTAAATTGGCATCAGTTTTTAATTAGGATACTAGTGTAGCAAACAGCAGAGGTAAAAAATCTCAGTCTTTTCACATGTAAAAATTAATGTTCTTTTGTTAACCAATGATAAAAGATTGTTAAACATCAATATGCAGCTCAAATGTTGTGCTTAATCATCAAAGCAGCTAAATTGGCCCCTGTTAGTACGTGCTATTTCTTCTTTTAATCGCCTTGATCCTGCCTTTTATGTATCTTAATAAACTATATGGTAAGTATACCCTAACCCTTCTATCTTTTGAAAAGAGTTGGGCTAGAAAACGTAAATACATGAATAGATGCAGATAAATGTTTATATCATCAGCCAGAGAGATATTTATGCCTTTTAACATCAAAAAGTTGATTATTTTAGTTGGTTAATTAATGGAATACTATTTATATTTGCCTCCCACATATTTGCCTCTGTTTAATGGTCTGGAAAAGAGAGATAGTAATATAGCAATGAAAATTTTAATGATATTAAACGTGGTGGCTTGGCAAGCAACTATAGGAATAGAGGAACTATATGAATGAGTCTTAAGAATTCAGAAAATCTGAGCAGAAGGGTAAAGTAGGCTCAAGCAGGAATTAAATGCAGATTAAGACATCTGGAGAGAGGCATTAAATGAAAACATTCAGGAGGCAGGTAAAATTATGAAGGCTGTGAGAAAACAGCACTGAGGTTATGGAACATTAGCTATTTGATTATGTAGAGGCAACATACTGAAAAATTCACTTTGGGGTCTCTAATTTTGAATCCCTCTACAGAAAAGTGATAGATTATGTATCTCTTGAAAGAACTTTAGAGTTCCAGAAGCTTCGATGGAAGTGCTGTATAATTACCAGAATGAGGCAACTGCCTAGTGTTTTATTACAGGATCCCCACCTGCTCCTCCCATTTCTTTCACACTGAAAAAGGAAGCATACCAAACTCTCTATCGGGGGAACCGCTAACGTGAGGAATAAGAAAAGCACTCGTATAGAGTCCTCCAGAACTCAACATCCTTTATTAATTGTGAGGTTCTCATCCCCCATTTATTTAAAAATGGTTTTATGCAAAGAGCGGCCTCCTTTGTGGCTCAGCTGGTAAAGAATCCGCTTGCAATGTGGGAGACTTGGGTTTGATCCCTGGGTTGGGAAGATTCCCCTGGAGAAGGGAAAGGCTACCCACTCCAGTATTCTGGCCTGGAGAATTCCATTTACTGTACAGTCCATGGGGTCACAAAGAATCAGACATGACTGAGCGACTTTCACTTCCACTTCACTTTACAAACGTAACATTGAAGTATTGGTGTCCAGTGTCTGTGTCATACATTTGACTGTAGAAGGAGGACTGACTGTCCCATATTCACTTTATAAAAGTTGTTATTGAAGGCAATTCAAAAGGTAAAAACGTTCAGTTGTGAGATGATGAATACCTGGGATGTAATATACAACAAAATCAGTATAATTAACACTGCTGTATGTTATATATGAAAGCTGTTGAGAGTAAATCCTGAGTCCTTATCCCAAGAAAAAGTTTGTTTTCTATTTCTTTGATTTTATATATGTATGAGATGATGGATGTTCACTAAATTTATTGTAATAATCATTTCAACATGTATGTAATTCAAATCATTATATTGTGCACTTATACAGTGCTTTATGTCAATTATATCTCAATAAAACTGGAAGAAAAAATAAATACAAAAATCTTCCAAGGAGAAGACATGTGTTATTATTGAGGAAAGTTTAAAACATATAAAAACATAGAAAATTAGTTTGGAGGATTCCCATGTACGAATTATCCAGCTTATCAATTCATGTCCAATCTTCTTTCTTCTATACACCCTCATGCCCACGTAGTCACCTCAAAGTCTGGGTTATGTTAAAGTACATCCCACACATCTAGATAGTATATATATCTAAAAGATAAGTATATGTGGGGCTTCCCAGGTGGCTGAGTGGTAAAGGATCCACCTCGATGCAGGAGACGCAGGTTCTATTCCTGGGTCAGGAAGATCCCCTGGAAAAGGAAATGGAAACCCACTCCTGTATTATTGCCTGGGAAATCCCTTGGACAGAGGAGCCTTGTGGGCTACAGTCCATGGGGTTGCAAAGAGTTGGACACACTGAGCATGCAGACACACACACACACACACACACACACCTATCAGTATTATAAATATGTCATTACAGTTTGTAGAATGTTATTGATACACCCTTAATAACTTCATATTCACTTTTATATCTTCAAGGCTCAGCTGAGTCCCCACAGAGTAGTATCATTAAGTGTATGAATGAATGAGTGAATACTTCTTCCCACTTATTAATTTATTAATTCAAGAACACAATATCACTACTTGCAGGTTATTTCTGCTCCTTTTTGTCTCTCAAAACCCATCCAAAGGATCTATTTTTTGTGAAGATGTCCACAATATTCTTAAATAAAGCTAATTGCTTCAAATTTTGTTGTAAATCCACTGTTGTAAATCCTGAATGTTTTTGAGCGCTGACAGTGTGCTGGGAGCCATATGTTTCAGATTCAGTTTGATTCTAGAGTCTATGCTTGTCACCATTTTTATTTGTCTTTGTACTTCATGTACCACCAAAGTGTCTGATACATCTGAATTATTGAGGGAGGAAAGAATGGAAAGAAGGAAGGAAGGGAGATAGAGAGATGGAGGGGGAAGGAGAGAAAGGGAAGGAAGATGGGAGATGAAAAAGAGAGGGAGAGGGAAGGAAGGAAGGGAAGGAAGAAGCTACTGAGACTACTTGAGAATGAGGAAAAAGGCAGTTACATAGCACTATACAGTTTCAAAAATGTGTTTTCGTTTATCTTATGTACTTTTCTTCATAAGCTAACAGATAGATATTACAGCCATCTGAAGATCTGACTCTGCAGTCTATTCTTTTCAGAATCTAAAAAGTCAGTGACATTTGTCTTTTGATATGTCTGGAATCCCAACAGAAAGAGCTCAGTGGCCCCTGCCTGGAATACAGGACTCTGGATCAGCGGTCTGCAGTGTTTCTGAAGAGAAGCAGAATGGTGGAGCACTCGAAGCCTTGGAATGATGAAGACTGATGATCTGGCAGAGGGTCATAGGAGAGTGTCTAGAGTCAGGGAAACCATAAGTGTGATGTGGAGGAGGGTGTGGGTGAGGGATAGTGACAAGGCAGCATTCAGCCGCCTGTCTCTCCATTGCGTTCTGTAAGCGGGCTAAAATCATGGCCCTGGAGTCCACCTGGACCACCCGCAAAGAACTACCTCTTACAAGGTGGTCTCAGTGGCAAGGTGGCTCCATGTGGTAATTTATTATGTCTAAGCTCCAGCTAATCTGAACTAACCCCTCAGCTTCACCCTGTAAATCTCTCACAGAACTCTCATTGAGTCTTTATAGTTTTTGTCACACTCTGTACTTCAATATTTTAAAAATTTCCATTAATTGTCACCATAACTACATTATAAACTCTATAGTGGCAGGAGCAATGTCTGTTTTATCACCGTATATAACACTTAGAATAGTTCTTGAGACATAATAGTCAATTGCCTAGTAAATACATGATGAATAAATAGATGAATTAATGAATGAATAAAGCATATGTCAGGTGTTTTTGTAACTTAGAGTGTTAATACCATTTTCACAAAGTGTGGGATGTGATTTTGCAAACGTACTTACATTTTCCAGTTTTAATTGAATGACTTTACTGAGTATTGCCTTTGTGCACAAAATATTTTATATTTACACTTAGGTGTAAGTTGATATAAGTGTAAATAATATTTAAGGAAAAAGAAGACAAATATAAAACCCCAAGGGACGATTACACATAAGCAATGTAGGTATCTGTTTAGTTATAAAACTTACAAATGGATCTGGTCCCCTTTCCTCCATCATTTTAGAAATTAAGCTAAGAGTTTTACACAAGGTCATAGTTAATTAATAGTGAAACTGGGACCAGGTTGAAGACCTTTTTCTTTTAACCCTGTCATTTTTTAATTCATCCTACCTCACACTGTCATAATAAATTCACCTTTAAAATTTCTTGGTTTATGGTGGCTAAATCTGAAAAGTTAGCAGTGTATTTCAAGTGTGAAAGAGATGGTTTGAAAAATCCAGTGGGCTGAATCGTGAACAGCTTTGTTTGCTAAACTAAAAGATTGGAAGCTTTCTTCAATAACCAATGGAAACAAGAGTTTTGAGGTAGAAACCAAAAGCTTAAAAACAATTTGAGAGTGCAGTGATCAGCTTTATTTTCTAAATTCATAAAATAAATGAAGTTTTCTCTGGAAGCAACTTGGGAAATGTAAGAGGAAAAAAATCAGGTGATGATTCAGCAGTTCTGGGAGACTTGGTGCAGGTTTGAATCGAAAAGCAGTGGCAGCAAAGGTCAAAAAAGAATAGATTTTTCAAGTCACTTCTGAGACATGACTTAGATTTGGTATCCATCTGGATAAGATGGTGGTGAGAAAGATAAGTGAATGGAGCCTGTTTAGGCTTCTCAGTGCGAAGCTTGGTGGAGAATTATAGTTTCTAGGAAACTAAAGTTTTTGAAGAAATTAACATTTGAGGCATCTGTCTTCATCCGTGTGTGCTGCGTGGCTGGATGTGCCTCCCTGTGGGTCTATGGGAAGGTTCCTGGTCGTTCACTGGACAGGCCCTTAGTTGGGCAAGATTGGCTCCAGGCTGCAGCTGGGAAGGGCTAGAACCAAGTCACAGAGTCACTTCAGAATCTACACCTGACAGTGGTCAGAAGGCCTACATTCAGAGGCACAGATCTCTGAATCTCCCATCAGGTTTCTGGGTAGTCTGGTCTGCTCCTGGGCTGCAGCTGAGAGGGGCTTATACTGTGTCATGGGGCCACTTCAGTGGTGGGCTGCCTTGGAGGCATCCATGAGCATGGCTCTCTCCAGGTCCCTGAGTGGCCAGATTGCTTCTGGACCAAGGCTTTGAGTAGTGAAGTCAGGTTACAGAGTTGCTCCAAGATCCAAAGTCAGCAAGATCCAAAGTCAATGAACTTACTTCTGGGGCAGAAATGGGCTGGACTGGGGATGTGTCCCTCTGGGTTCCTGGGCAGTTAGGACTGACAGCTCTGAGGCATGGGGGCAGGGTCATGTACCACTTTAGGACCACAGTTGGCACTGATTTCGGAAGGCACAGGTGGATATGACTCCTCCTGGGTGCCTTGGTGGACGTTGCGTGTGAACAAGGTTATTGTGGAGTCCAGAGTGGTCTGTGGTCAGAACACAGTTGAGTCTACCACCTGGGCCCAGATCTGCTTTCTCAAAATGACCTTCCTTGGTCTTGGGATTCGCCAGCATTTCACAGTCTCCTACCTGTATCCTGTACATCCACAGAGGCATTTTTGTCTCTGGATGGTTACCAAATTATTGTTCCTCAGTAGGGATGCGAGAGGGGGGCCTCCTGTTCCACTATGCTGCTGATGTCACTCACACTCACACTTCTCTTTGATTAATATGTCACAGTTATCTACTTTATTTATTACACTTCACATAGAAACAGGACTTTGCGACCATTTACTAATTTATGGACGGCTTACTGGTGGGGCATATCGACTTTTGCTAATTATGCTGTTCGACCACAGTTTCCATTGCAATTTTATATTTATCTTCTTCTGAGCTGTGTTTCTTTAGTAGTAGATGTAAAGAGATGACCATGTTAGACTTGCTTGTGGCTTGTTTTGAGGTTGTATGAAAATGTTGTTTGATAAATTATGCACATTTTAAAAATCAGTCTGTGATTATTTTACCCTGAATACTTGTTAGAGAAAAATGCATCTTTGAAAAGTAAAATATTCCAAATTTCCTTCTAAAATATCTATAATATTCCTTAAACTCATAACATCTGTAATTAGGCATTGTGAGCTATTAGAAGCTCTACTAGTTATGTATCATTTCTGACAATTTGGTTTAGAAAATAGAGAGAAAGCCATCATTACTTAGTAACATCTGAAGCTATATGTTGTTGAGTTGGTTTTGAAAGATTAACCACTGATTAACGGTGACACAATTATTGTTCATTTTTGGAGTTAAGAAGTAGGAAATTGCAGAAATTAGGAATTTTACTCTCAGGGCATAAATTAGAATCTTCTGGATATACACATGTATACATAGTACAGTACCCTAGGACATCTATTATGGTACCTGGAGTAGTGCTATTGATTGGCATTGGCTGCAAGAATGCCCACAGCAACTTCAGTCCTAACCCCTTCCAGATATTCTGCTTCAGGCAACTCATGGAGTAGCATGGGGACTTATCGGAACACCAAACATAAGAAACTCATCACAGACATTGTTATTTTTAATCGAGGAGCAAAATTGTTACTAAAGTTAAGATTTTTGTGAAATCTCAAATGGGCTTTTTTTTCCCATCTGTATGATTTTGTAGAACTAAAAAAAAAAAATCAATTAAGTCTGTAATACTGGTAGAACTGAATGTAGGTTCATGTAATAAATGTACAGCTCAAATATTTTTTATAATTGGCTTCCAATCCTATTTTCAGGTCAGAATCATCTGTAAAGTATTATGCACTTTAAATATATACAGTTTTATTTGCCAGTTACACCCTGGTGGTTCAGGTGGTAAAGAATCTGCCAGCAATGCTAGAGGCTTGGGTTTGGTTCCTGGGTGGAGAAGATCCCCTGGAGAAGGGATTGGCAACCCACTCCAGTATTCTTGCCTGGAGATTCCATAGACAGAGGAGCCTGGCGGGCTACAGTCCATGGGTTCGCAAAGAGTCAGACACGACTGAGCAACTAACACTTTCACACATCACACTCCGATAAAGCTGGAGAAATGAATCATCTATGAAGATTATTAAAGCTTTGATAGTTCAGTTCCATGTATCTCTTCCCCTTACATTTGGGCAAGTCATCTAACTTCTCTGTGTCTCAGTTAGCTCATCTGTTAAATAGGGATAAAAAATAGGGATGCTGTCAGGATTAAATGAGTTAGTGTTTGTAAAGCCCTTAGGACAGTGCCTGGCACGTAGAAAGCAAGCCCCCATATAGTGCTTGCTACCAATATCCCATGTACAAATAACTTGGACCTTTGTTTCTAGAGGTTCTGGTCTGATGCTCAACATGGATTTCTTTCTAGAGGGAGCTCAGTTTACCTAGTCTGGCCCTGTGAATATAGGGCTAAATGGAGAGGAAAAGGCATGCATAGTGCAGCAGCTATTACAGCAGTACTCCTATTTTTTGTATTTGGGGAGGAGGGATGGCCATGGGGGAGGGGGCAAGGGAAGGCAAGCAAAGGCCATACTTGGGGCCTGGAAGCAGCTAATCCAGCACCCTAATGATTCCAGAATAAGATTTAGCCACACCATTTCCCCCAAGTCCATAGTCTACTGAAATGTGTTTATTTTTGAAAATGAATGCAGGTCAGATGAGATCAGTTGCTCAGTCGTGTCCGACTCTTTGCAACCCCATGAATCGCAGCACGCCAGGCCTCCCTGTCCATCACCAACTCCCAGAGTTCACCCAGACTCATGTCCATCGAGTCAGTGATGCCATCCAGCCATCTCATCCTCTGTCGTCCCCTTCTCCTCTTGCCCCCAATCCCTCCCAGCATCAGAGTCTTTTCCAATGAGTCAACTCTTCGCATGAGGTGGCCAAAGTACTGGAGTTTCAGCTTTAGCATCATTCCTTCCAAAGCAATCCCAGGGCTGATCTCCTTCAGAATGGACTGGTTGGATCTCCTTGCAATCCAAGGGACTCTCAAGAGTCTTCTCCAACACCACAGTTCAAAAGCATCAATTCTTCGGCGCTCAGCCTTCTTCACAGTCCAACTCTCACATCCATACATGACCACAGGAAAAACCATAGCCTTGACTAGATGAACCTTTGTTGGCAAAGTAATGTCTCTGCTTTTGAATATGCTATCTAGGTTGGTCATAACTTTCCTTCCAAGGAGTAAGCGTCTTTTAATTTCATGGCTGCAGTCACCATCTGTCGTGATTTTGGAGCCCAGAAAAATAAAGTCTGACACTGTTTCCACTGTTTCCCCATCTATTTCCCATGAAGAGATGGGACCAGATACCATGATCTTAGTTTTCTGAATGATGAGCTTTAAGCCAACTTTTTCACTCTCCACTTTCACTTTCCTCAAGAGGCTTTTTAGTTCCTCTTCACTTTCTGCTATAAGGGTGGTGTCATCTGCATATCTGAGGTTATTGATATTTCTCCTGGCAATCTTGATTCCAGCTTGTGCTTCTTCCAGTCCAGCGTTTCTCATAATGTACTCTGCATAGAAGTTAAATAAACAGGGTGACAATATATAGCCTTGACGAATTCCTTTTCCTATTTGGAACCAGTCTGTTGTTCCATGTCCAGTTCTATCTGTTGCTTCCTGACCTGCATACAAATTTCTCAAGAGGCAGATCAGGTGGTCTGGTATTCCCATCTCTTGAAGAATTTTCCATAGTTTATTGTGATCTACACAGTCAAAGGCTTTGGCATAGTCAATAAAACAGAAATAGATGCTTTTCTGGAACTCTCTTGCTTTTTCCATGATCCAGCAGATGTTGGCAATTTGATCTCTGGTTCCTCTGCCTTTTCTAAAACCAGCTTGAACATCAGGAAGTTCACGGTTCACATATTGCTGAAGCCTGGCTTGGAGAATTTTGAGCATTAATTTACTAGCGTGTAAGATGAGTGCAATTGTGCGATAGTTTGAATGCAGGTATGTTTATGCAAAAGAATCTCATTCTATAAACTTTGTTTACATTTATTTAAAGCATAGATCCAAAACTTCAAATTTATCACAAAATGTAGAACCAATCCTGGCTGCAGTGGAGAAGGTTTGGCAAAGACACTGGCTCAGATGGTGAAGAATCCCTGCGATGTGGGAGACCTGGGTTCCATCCCTAGGTTAGGAAGATCCCCTGGAGGAGGGCATGGCAACCCACTCCAGTATTCTTGCCTGCAGAATCTCCAGGAAAAGAGGAGCCTGGCAAGTCCACGGGCCGCAAAGAGTGAGACACGACAGAGTGATTAACACTTTATTAGAGGAAAAACGGGAGTTCTAGCTAAGAGAATATAACCGGGAAACTGTTCTACACCTGGCTTCATCTCTGGAAGAGTAATCAATCCTTGTGCCAATTAGATCCTGGAATTTATGGTGTTTTATAAGGCAAAGTGGTCGAGTTGGTACAAATGAAAGCTACAGCCAAATTTATATGAAAATGTGTCATATAGGCTTTCCAAGTACATATCAGAAAACAAAACTAGTTGAATGAAAGGTTGGTCACTCAATCTTGTCTGATTCTTTGCAACTCCATGGACTTTAACCTACCAGACTCCTCTGTCCATAGGATTTTCCAGGCAAGAATACTGGAGTGGGTTGCCATTTCCTTCTCCAGGGGATCTTCCCGACCTAGGCATCAAACCCGTGTCTCCTGTATTGCAGGCAAATTCTTTACACTGAGTCACTTGGGAAGCCCTATTCTTTAGAACAGAGGTCAGCAACTTCAACTGGCTGTTGGTTTTTGTAAGCAGAGATTTATCCAAACACAGCCACACATTCATTTCTATTTTGTCTTGGGCTCCTTTGATGCTGCCACAGCAGAGCTGAATGCTGGATGGAACAGAGATCTAAAATCTTTGCTGGTTTGCAAAGCCTAAAATATTTACTATCTGGCTGTTTAACAGAAAAGTTTGCTGACTCCTGCCTTAGAGTTCTCTGTTCTTCTTTATAGTTATTCCATTGTTACAGTTAATAATTCTTTATGTTAAGTGTCCTTGTTCAAATTACTATGTGGTTTCCATCTCCTAATTGGACCTTTCTCATATATGCACTGCATATCTGTACACCCCTAGGGACTACAACCCATGGGATTGGTACTGGTTCAATTTGGGAAAGAAGCTGCTACTACTTTACTCACAACCAACAAAAACCCCAAGGCAAGGAAATACTATGGATCAGGCTACTCCTTGCAAAGTGGGAAAGGAAAAATATGGGGAGAACAATCATAAGTTAATTATATCGATAAATTGCCTCACCACTTCCATACCTTATTCATTTGTTAACACTTAAAAGCAATCCAGATGCCTAGCACATAGTAAGAATTTACTAAATGATTTTGAATGAATGAATGGAGTATATGAATGATATAAGGAAAACCAAAAACACACCATAGGCAGTATTTGCCTTTTGATTCAAAAAAATGACAAATAACAAAGTATAGATAAAAGACAGACAATTTCCCCCCCAGTATTTACTCTGATTGTATGAAAATTATGGGGAATATACAAAGAAAGAAGATGTGACTATGAATACATTATCTTAAGCTATGTAGAAAAATGAAGTGGAAACACAAGAAAAATAATTCTCTCCTGAAACAGTCTGATAATTGAGACAAGCACTGCATTTTTGGTTTGAATTAGCTGAGCTGAACCAGTTATTCATTTGACTTTGCTGGTGAGGCTGCAGCCATAGAGAGGTTCATAGTGGGTTCACTTCAATAAACAGCTGTAGGCTGGGGTCAATTCTTATTTTATTTAGCATTATTCATTCATTCATTCAGATTCCATATTCCACTAATGATTTGCAGGAACAGTACGCATTAAGAATCACTCATTTACATGGAGGAAGGCTACAGTTTGCTCTTTTGCTTTCATCTCCCTTCCTTCCTTGTGCTTTTATTCTTTTATTTGGAGTAACATGCAGCACAATCAAATCAAAGCATGTTACATTCTGATTTTTTGTTTCCCAAACATTCAAACCTTTTTGTTGGCAGAATTAGCCTTTGCCAGGTAATTCAAAGAAAAATTTACATTTGATTTTACCCTCTTTAAGTCAGTGCTTTGCTATGTTTACTGTATCTCCCTAGCTGCTCACCTTGCAGTGGTTCACTCTCCCTTCTCTTTAGTTGATTACTGAGCAGTCAGTGGAAAGCTTCAGATGCTGGTGATATTTTCTCTACTGTTAACAAAAGCAGAAAAGAATTTCACACTTTTTTGAGCACTGCAGCTGTCTCAGTGCCTTTAAATGCCACTTATAAGCCATTCTAAACACACCAGCCTGCCTAACAGGAAACCAAAATACCCGTTAGCACTTTCTTTCCATGAAGGATGAAGAGTTGTCTTTAATGCACCAAATGAATTCAAGGAATGCATGTTCTTTCTAGGGATGACAGAAAGAAATGTAGCCAGTTCAACATTAAAAAGATAAAAGCAGTTTGTACTGTTATCATCAGTAGGAACTTGAGAGAAGGGGAAAGAGGTGATTATTCCCTAATAGCAATCTTATAAAAAATATATGTAACGTTAATTATCCTGTCATTTTGTTTAATCCAACCCTGGTTCTCAAACCTGTTTGCACATTGTAGTCACCTGTGCACGTGTGCTGCCTGTGTGCTCAGTCACTTCAGTTTGTGACGCTATGGGCTGTAGCCTGCCCAACTCCCCTCTCCAAGGGATTCTCCAGGCAAGAATACTGGGGTGGGTTGCCATACCCTCCTCCAGAGGATCTTACAGATCCAGGGATCAAACCTGTGTCTCCTACATCTCCTTCATTGCAGGCAGATTCTTTACCCACTGAGCCACCTGGAAGCCTATCATAATGGCCTGTAGAAACTTCAAATAATCATAATAATAATGAGGAGGAGGAGGCAAAGAAGACAAGGAGGAAGAGGTTGGTATCCATCCCCAGAGACTGTGATTTAATTGGTCTGGGGTGTGGCCTGAGCTTTGAAATTTGACTTTGGAAGTTTCCAAGTTTGGGAACCATTGCCCTTTAAATTACAGGATTATTGTAGTGCTGTCCAATAAGACTTTCTGAGATGATACAGATAGTAACTTCACGGAGGATTAACCACCCTGAGAGCAGGAAAAACAAAAGGAAGAGGTTGGTGTTTTCACAACCAGAAAGCTTGTAAGAGGATCCTAAACAACTGAGATTCAGACCTCTGAGAAAAGGGCATTGCTTTCTTGTTGTTGATAGCACTGGGTGGAATGCATCATTTTGGGAGTGAATGGAAAGAAGATACAATCAGCTGCTGTTAGAATTCACCACTGCTACCAGGAAGAAGAGCTGATGCTAGAAAGATGGGAAAAGATGAACAAGGAGGGTCTTTTGACATTTTCTCTTGCTTGGCAGCCTCACTCTGATACCCACCAGTCACAGGACCTATCAAGGAAAGAACTGGCCAAAGGGAAAGAGTTTGCTGTCCCAGCCCTAATCAGTGTCTCCAAGCCAGGTATGGAAGAGCATACCTTCGAGCCCAGAAGCAATATTTAATGCCCAACATCATTGTAACCAAAGAAGTACACATTACAAATATTTTCACATATCCAATTAACAGAGATCTATAAAACAGTTATTATTATGGATTCAGTAAGCATGCATTCTTATACACTACTGGTAGATGAGTAAATTAACATCCAGGAAAGCAAGTTACAAATCCTAAAGTGTTTATAAATTTTCAATCAATAATTTTGCTTTCAGAAATTTATCCTCAAAGACACAATGAAAATTATTATGTAAGATTTATGTGAAAAATATTTACTAGGATGTTGTTCATACTAATAAAAATCTTAATAACCCAAATAAGAAATGGTTAAATACATTAAGGAGTATATAAATGATTTAATTTTATGCAATAGTTTAAATTAGATTTACAATGTAATTTATGGACAACACACGCTTATGGTATAATGATTGAGATATCATCTTTTAATTTAATAACTTTACCACAAGCATTGTTGTTGCTTTTTATTTTCTTTTTATTTTCTCTTCTCTATTGCTATATATTCTCTTTCTTATAGTATATTCTATTAATAATAATAATATAACAAAAAATAGCATTTAACAGCATTAACACAAAATGTTTTATGCAAACAAAATACATGAGCGAAAACAATACTTTGGGAAAAATCTGCAGCAAATATACTTTTTTTGTCTTCAATAAGTAATGAGTACATATAGATTCATAAGAAAAACATTAAAACTGCCCAAATAATAAAGGAATGATCAAAATTATTTGGAAAAGGAAAAATACATGTGATTAATGAACTCATATTGAAAATGTTGACTATCAAACTAGCAAGAATCATAGAATCTGACAAGAAGATTATGCTGGGTATCGTAAAAAATCATGGAGCCATTTTGGCAATAAAGAGACTATTTTGTAATAATTAAAATACATCTTGAACCTGTAGCAGTTTTTAGAATATATCCTGATTATTATTATTTGAAACTGAGGAAAAACTTTATTCCCCCAAAGTTGAAACTTTATTATTACAAATTTCAAAACTATTGGAAATAAGCTAATGTCTAAACATATAAGGATATACTAAAAAGCCCTTTCACTTTCCACTTTCATGCATTGGAGAAGGAAATGGCAACCCACTCCAGTGTTCTTGCCTGAAGAATCCCTTGGACGGAGAAGCCTGGTAGGCTGCAGTCCATGGGGTCGCACAGAGTCGGACACGACTGAAGCGACTTAGTAGTAGTAATATACTAAAAGCCTTAATGTTAACATTATTTAAATTATATTGAATTTAATCTTGTGCATTTAATATTTTAATTACTATTAAAACTATGTTTGTAAAGATTTTTAAAATAATGGAATAATGTTTAAGTTTTAATATTGTGTGACATTCAAGTTGCATAATTTAATAATCAGAATTATTTCAGCCAGACAGGGTTATGCACAGAACAAAATTGGAATGAACACTAAGTAGTTAGTTAATTATTGTTGCCTCTGTTTAATATTAATACAATTAAGCAAGATCTTTCATTTCTTTACATCTCTGTCAGTATTCAAAATTTCTAAAATGTAAATATATTTTTTTCATAATTTCAAAAATGAGCATTGTTGTTGTTCAATCACTAAGTCATATCCAACTCTTTGTGACCCCATGGACTGCAGCATGCCAGGCTTCCCTGTTTTTCACTGTGTCCTGGAGTTTGCTCAAACTCATCAAAATCAGTGATGTCATTCAACCATCTCATTCTCTGCCGTCCCCTTCTCTTCCTGCCATCAGTCTTTCCCGGCATCAGAGTCTTTTCCAAAGGGTCGGCTTTTTGCCTCAGGTGACCAAATATTGGACCCTCAGGTTTAGCATCAGTTCTTCCAGTGAATATTCGGGGTTCATGAATGGTTTGATCTCCTTTCTGTCCAAGGGACTCTCAAGAGTCTTTTCCTGCACCACAGTTTGAAAGCATCAATTCTTCAACACTCAGCCTTCTTTATGGTCCAACTCTCACATCCACACATAACTACTGGAAAAAAAATATACCTTTGACTAGACAGACCTTTGTCGGCAAAGTTATGTCTCTGCTTTTTAATATGCTGTCTAGGTTTGTCATTGCTTTCCTTCCAAAGAGCAAGCTTCTTTTAATTTCAAGGCTGTAGTCACCATCTGCAGTGATTTTGGAGACTGGGAAAAATAAAATTATCACTGCTTCCACTTTTTCCCCTTCTATTTGCCATGAAGCGATGGGACTGGATGCCATGATCTTAGTTTTAGTATACTTGGGTAGAGAATTTTGTTTGGAAATTGGTAATAAATATGCTATAAATTTGCAGTGGAGAAGTATTGTCAGAGACATTAAACAAATGACAGAGAAGTTTATACGTGATGGAATAGGCAGCAGAGAACTTGTACAAAATCACACTGAAAATATTGATTTATCAAAATCTGTCTTATAGTCAGTTAAAACCTTTAACATTTGAAAAACTTATTTTCACTGCCTACTATAAGCCTATTATGTACCAAATGCTGTGCTTGGTAGTTATTTATTTTTTTCCTCTTCTTATTTTATGTTTTTATGTTAACAAAGAGTCTAAGTTAGTCCATTTACAGGTTGTTCTTAACTTGGATATGTCTATTTCTTCATGATTATATTTAGGCAACTTATTTTTGGCAAGCATATTACATAGATGATGGTGCATGCTTCTAATACAAACTTTAAATTTTTAATTTATTTCATTAATTTTTATTTGAGTATGGTCGCTTTACAATGTTATATTAGTTTCTGCTGTACAGCAAAGTATACAGCATATAATACATATAATTCCCTCTTTTTTAGATTTCCTTCCCATTTAGGTTACCACTGAGCACTGAGTAGAGTTCCCTGTACTACACAGTAGTCATATTTATACAGGTTCAAAGTTAGACATTGAGGGGGTTGAAAATTTGAATAAGATATTGTCCTTTCTCTCAGTAGAAAAGACAGGTAATTTTACAGCTGTTATACAAGCTATACGTTAATAAGTGCTATAACAAAGGTAAAAGAACTAAAAGAGCATAAATGAGAGAGATTCATTACTATTAAGAGGATCAAGGCAGTTTTACATAAGCAGTTACAAATAGGCTTGCTAATAAATTACTTATAATGGGCAAAAACAGGAAAGAATAAAAAATGACATCAAAGCTTTTAGTCCAGAAGACTGGAATAATGGTGTTGGCACTGACAGAAATAGAGACTTAGAAATAATGATAATATTAAATATGCATCAATTTCATAATTGATATGCATCATTTTGAATCAACTATACTTTTTTGATTCAGTTCTAAATTATTTCTGTGGCATGGTTATAAAACATAGCACATTTGTTTTTAAGAATTAACCTCATTGAATTCAAGATTTTTAATAATAAGGCTGGTATTTAAATGAGTGACAAATAAAGAACTGTATCCCCGTTTGGTTTTTTAAGACATATATGTGTACTGAAAAAATGCAAATAAACACTTAGCTTTGCTAAATTATATTACAGTCTATCTGTAGTATCCTAAGTTCCTGATAATCAAGACATACATAGAAATATAGGCATATGAAAAGAGGAACTTCATATTGTACTACAACAGAATTTCAGCAAACATAAGCTTTGGACTAAGGAAAGAAAAATCTAAGCCAATTCCATGAAGACTTGGAAAATATGTACAAAGACATTGCCAGAAACATTACATTCCAATCAGTAACACATGCTTTTCATGAGGTTAAAATTACTATTTGAAATAAGTCAGCAAAGACAGTAAAACTTCTGCAGATGCTTTTACTTTTAAGTTTCCTGTTAATGCTCTAAGTCAAATTCGCTTTCCTGAGCTAAAATGCTCTGGCCCAGAAGCTCTAACATGCTATTTCTCTAGACATGACCAGGCATTTTATCTCTCAGGACTTCAGTTTCCTTGTCTTAGGAATAAGAGCACTAAGACTTGACTTCCTCTCTCCCTCCCTTCTTCCCAACCACTCTTCCTCCTTTTCTCCCTTCTTTCTTCCATCACGTTTTATTGAGGACCTCCTTTGTGTCCCTGTTTAGACGCTTCTGTTTTACCCAGAATACTACAATCCCTTACAAATCTTTCTACCTTCAGTATTGTCCCTTCACAGTCATTCTCAGAAAATGGCCTGACTAATGAATTTAAAATTCCAGTGTGACTATGTCTTTTCTTAGTCTGCTGTAGATAATTCCACCTGAAGTGGCTCCCATTGACCTTTTCATGGCTTCATCTCAGGTTTTTTCCTTGCATTCTCTCATCCCCTAGTTACTACAATGTTCTCTGGATTTAGAGAGAGCCCTCTATGACTCTGTCCCAGCAAACGTCTACTCATTCTTCAAACTCTTATCAGATGTCCCTTCCTCTGCAACATCTTCAGGAGGAGTTAATCTTTTTCTTCTCCTTAGTCACCATGCTCGATATATGCCCTTATTATAGCACTTATTTCATTGTGTTAGACTTAATTTTGTTGTATGTCTGTCTCTTTCAGCCCCAGGCACAGTGCTTTGCATGTAATGGGTAGTCACTAACTATTGTGTTGAGCTGCAAGCTTTTCAGTGATATTCATTTAGAACTGAACTTTAGTGTCCTCAGTTTTCAATTTCTTTTTGGTAAATCTAGAAATCATTAAAAATTAAAGGAGCAGGAAAATATGATTTAGATATTTCTTAGTTTAATAAATTATATCTGAGGTGTGATTCTTTATCAATTTTTGTGTATTGATAACTAAATAAAACAGGAAAATGTGTGATCATTCCAAGGCTTAGAGACACATCCGGTCTTCTTATTCTATGTATTGAGAAGCATTGATCAGTTGTTCATATTATGGATACTTGAACTATTTCTTCACCAACTGCCCAAAAAAGCAACACATCTATTTCCTGAGAAACATTTGTTTCCAGAAAAAAATTTTGCTCATCTATAATTTGTCCTTAGGGGCTTCCCTGGTAGCTCAGATGGTAAAAGTCTGCCTGCAATGCAGGAGACCCAGTTTCAATCCTTGGGTCAGAAAGATCCCCTGGAGAAAGAAATGGCAACACACTCCAGTATTCCTGCCTGTAGAATTCCATGGACAGAGGAGCCAGGTGAGTTACAGTCCATGGGATCACAAAGAGTCGGACACGACTGAGTGACTAAGCTTTCATTCAACTTGTCATTATGTTATATTTTCTGATATGTACTTGGAAAGCCTATATGACACATTTTCCTATAAATTTGGCTGTAGCTTTCATTTGCACCAACTTGACCACTTTGCCTTATAAAAACACCATAAATTCCAGGATCTAATTGGCACAAGGACTGATTACTCTTCCAGAGATGAAGCCAGATGTAGAGCAGTTCCCCGGTTATATTTATTCTCTTAGCTAGAACTTTTACTGTTTTTCCTCTAATAAAGTGTTAGTCTCTCAGTCATGTCCAACTCTTTGTGATCCAATGAAAAAAAACCCACCAAGCTCCTCTATCTGTTAGGGGAAGCACACTGATTGAAACCACCCACCCTGGCCAGGCACCATAGTAACTATTTGCATGAGTTGTTTTATGACAGGAGATCCTGATAAGGAATACAGAACTAATAAGCCACCACCAACTGGAAGAGTTCGGCAAAGGCAGAAAGGAGACACCGCATGTCTGTCCACTTCCCAGAATCCCTCTCCCTAGCATCCATTTTAGCTGAGCGATGCGTGCGCCACCAGAAAAGACTCTGAATTAGAATGATTGGCCAAAGACCACCCGGAAACTAATCCCATCACCATAAAACCTGAGACTGTGGGTTCCCTTACCCTACTGCTCTCCACCCGGGTGCCCTTTCCCAATAAAATCTCTTGCTTTGTCAGCATATGTGTCTCCTCGGACTATTCTTTTCCGAGTGTTAGACAAGAGCCCAGTTTCGGGCCCTGGAAGGGGTCCCCCTTCCTGCAACATATCCATGGCATTCTCCAGGCAAGAATACTGGAGTGGATTGCTATGCCCTTCTCTGAGAGCATCTCTTTAAATAATATCAGAAAATTGAGCAGAAAAAAGTATTTTCAAGGTGTAGTTGAGCAATAATTTGGAAAAATACACAGAAATGTTATGTTTACTTTTTACAACCTCTAGTTGATTTTTTCGGCACAAATAAAAATTTTACAAAAAATTCTTTTAAAATGCAGATTAATGCCTATTGCTTACTTGACATGGTTTTTAAGTATTAATATCCTATTCCAAAATTTTAAATCTTATACAGTCATTAAAAGAATAATCTTTTAGAAAATATAGTTTGCATGTGGTGAATTGGAACTCCTTTGCTATTCCTGAATAAACTCAATTTGACTAGCTAAACTGCTTAACTTTTTGCTTTAGGGTAGGGAGACTGCGGTTCAATTCCTGGGTCAGAGAGATCCTCTGGAGTAGAGATAAGCTACCCACTCCAGTATTCTTGGGTTTCCCTGGTGGCTCAGCTGGTAAAGAATTTGCCCACAAAGCAGGAGACCTGGGTTTGACCCCTGGGTTGGGAAGATCTCCTGGAGAAGGGAAAGGCTACCCACTCCAGTATTCTGGCCTGGAGAATTCCATGGGCTATATTCCATGGGGTCACAAAGAGTTGGATACGACTGAGTGACTTTCACTATTTTTAATAAGGCACATTGACAAGTTATTCAAAGTAGTGAATGACAATCAGAAAATGACACCTGGACCTTTTGCAAATGCAAATATTTTAAAACAAACTTTTATTTTCTCAAAAATAAGGGATATTCATTCGATAGGAGTAGTCCTGACTTTGAGCGTCAGTTCTCAGAGTCCAGACTGTAAGGTGTACTTAAACAAAGAATGATTTTTCAGAAGAGTTTTCACCAAAAGGCATTCTTGCTCCAGCCTTACAGACAACTGCCAGCTCACCTAATCTGCTAGTCACTGGAAAGACTGATAGTGAAGCTGAAGCTCCAATACTTTGGCCACCTGATGTGAAGAGCCAACTCATTGAAAAACACCCTCTATGCTGGGAAACATTGAAGGCAGGAAGAGAAGGGGCAGCAAAGGATGAGATGATTAGATAGTATCACTGACTGATTCACACTGACATGAATTTGAGCAAATTCTTGGAGATAGTTGA
Organism: Bos indicus; assembly: GCF_029378745.1. Lineage (NCBI taxonomy): Eukaryota > Metazoa > Chordata > Mammalia > Artiodactyla > Bovidae > Bos > Bos indicus. Next base: position 54,413,494 of record NC_091764.1, on the reverse strand, counting down.
GGACAAAGGACCCTGGCCTACATGTCCATGGGGTCACAAAGAGTCAGACACAACTGAACAACAGTGGCTGAACAACACTTAATCTGCACCTGGCCAATCGTGCTTCGATTCATGGGGTCGCAAAGAGTTGGACACGACTGAGCGACTGAACTGAACTGAATGCCACAAGACTCTAGTATGTATGACGTTCCTTCCTCATGTATAACTGAATAAAATATTCACATTACCTCATGCACTTAAAGGATACTTTTCTAGAACTAGAAATTTTAAAAGATCTTCTTTCAACAATGAATATTTTCCTGTCTCTTTACTTTTTGTCAACACTAAGGGTGTTAATATGATTTTTTCCCTAGAATAAGTCAGCATTCTTTGTGATATAGTAAATATTGTATTTCAATGCTACATAAATTCAAAGTATTAATTTTTATAATACTAATTATCACAGAGGTATGCATTTCATCCCTTATTTTCCTAGATGAAAAATATTAAGGGCAGAAAGTGATTATATGCTTTCCTTAAAGAGTCAATGTTAGAGTTCATCTCAAAACTCAAGAATCCTTAAGTGATCAGATCATTAATAACACTCTGTCTTGATAAAGGAGAAATCATTTTATAGGTGGAACCAGGGACCAGTGCATGAATTTTATGGTGCAAAAATTCTACCAACTTTACAAAAATCATGCATAAGAACTTGATCTGAATTGTCAGTTCAAATACTTCTCATATTTTATGTAATAGTATTTTCTTAGCTTGCTTAAAGTGTTTTTAAGTAACTTCCATAACTTAATCCTAACAAATTACCCATGTAGAATGAGAAATAATATAATTAATTTTTTATAGTTTAAAGCTTAAAAATGCCTGGTAAAGCTCATCACATATTTATTAAGTAGCAAAGCTTCAGGTCTATGCTATGCTATGCTATGCCAAGTCACTTCAGTCGTGTCCGACTCTGTGTGACCCCTAGACGGCAGCCCACCAGGCTTCCCCGTCCCTGGGATTCTCTGGGCAAGAACACTGGAGTGGGTTGCCATTTCCTTCTCCAATGCCTGAAAGTGAAAAGAGAAAGTGAAGTCACTCAGTCATGTCTGACTCTTAGCAACCCCATGGACTGCAGCCTACCAGGCTCCTCCGTCCATGGGATTTTCAAGGCAAGAGTACTGGAGTGGGGTGCCATAGCCTTCCCAACTTTTAAACAGCCAGATTTTAGTTTTCCAACCATTTCTTATTTTACTTGAAGTAAAACTTTGACATATACTGTTAACGTTGATATGTAAAGACAAGCAATTATTACTATAATCTCTGTCCATACACTACTTAACTTTAAAGGTCTTGGAATTATTGACAGATTTACTTCTCACACTCTGTCTGCAATGTAGTTTAAATGAAAGAACAAACCTCCTTTTAAACTCTGGTGAGTCAAGTCTAAGGAGGTGATTTGAGGCTAAGATTAGACTTGGTTTAGGATTGAGTGAGGTTTGAAATTGCAGCCTCTGCAGCAGTACTGGGACTGTGTGTTTGGGACTGGCTTATAGTAGTGTGGTCATTTGGTGATAAACCACTTTTAAGATCCCTCTGCCAACAACACAAGGTGATCCATATAATCCCTTTAAGGAATAGTTAGTTTAACTTGGGTCTCTAACTTAGTGAAATCGAAACAACACTTTATACATGTCTGTTTTTAAATCACTCTTCTAGCTGGATTCCTGAGATAAGGAAATTTTTTAAGATTTCCTCTACTGTAGTAAAACTAGCAATAATTTCTAGAGAGCAAACTGATATCATTTTTTAAAAAACATATCCAACAATACAAAACTGGTATCAAAATGAACAAAACATTTTATTAATCTGGGTAAGGGGTACATTAGACCGAATTAGATATGAGAAGTTAATGTGTGTTTAAAAACATTCAACTGAGTAAAATTTTAAAGATCTTATTGGGTTTATTCAGTGATTCACCAATCAGGCAGGATCCAATTTGCAGGTAGATGGAAGCTCCGAAGGGAAGAGATGGCAACCCGTTCCAGTATTCTTGCCTGGAAAATCCCATGGACAGAGAAGCCTGGCCGGTTACAGTCCATGGGATACAAAGAGTCTGATACAAGTGAGTCACTGAGCGTGCAAGGGAGCTCCAAAGAGCTATGCAAGACAAGAGATTTTATAAGCAGAAGGGAGCAGAAGCAAAGAAGTTGTACTAGGCAAAAAAAAAAAAAAGGTGGGGGGTTGGTTACTGTCTTTTCGTGGGATAGCAAGGATCTATCAAGGAGACTACCTAACAAGGACTAATCAGGTGATTCTTGATTAAATGGTTTAAAAATTCCATGTCTGTGAGAGCTAAAACTGTAATGATGCCTCCATCTACGGTTTACCTCCATGTGGGGTTTAGCGTAAGCAACTCTATTTTGGATTCTTTTCTTGTTTTTAACATATGTCATGATTTCAAATTATTTTTTCCCCTTGGGAGTATTTTTTATATTTCTAAGGTTTCAACAGTATGGAGGAGAAAGTGACATGTACATGTAATCTTTTCTATTACATTTTAAAAATGACGTCTTTTAGTTTACATGTGTTGTATTTAGTTGGGAAATGGGTAGGTGCAGAGGGTAGCTGGCTTAGTTTGGCCTAATTTGATATTGCAGATATAACCTTTGAACTTAGATTTAGTAAATTAAGAAAGCTTAAGAGGAAAGAACTGGCCCAGAAAAAGCAGTCCACTTTTCATTTTTATTGTAAGCAGTTATATTTTAACATAAACTAAAATGGTAGTATTTCAGATTTTAGGGGAGAGTTCCACCATTTCCATGTTTAAGAATCAACTTGTTATTAGACAATTAAACGTTTCTTAAGAGATAGTGTAAGATAGGAAGGAGTTTGAGGAGAAAAAGATTGAAGAGTTGATGCTATGCACAGAACAGTTGTACAACTATCAAAGGAATATCTGTCCATGGAGGCTGCACCAAAAATACCAAAGTCTATGGATCTGGTGAAGGAAATGGCAACCCACTCCAGTATTTTTGCCTAGAGAATCTTATGGACAGAGGAATCTGGCAGGCTACAGTCCATGGGGTCGCAAGAATTGGACACAATTTAGCACTATCTTTCTTTCTTTCTATGCAGTTTATATATAAAAAATGATGTTTGTCCCTGGAACTGTAATTTTCATTTATAAGGATAAACTTTATAACATAAAATGACTAGATTAAAATGTTGTCTCCCTGAAGTGTGTGTATAAATGGTTTATATGTCCCTCTGGATCCTTCTGGAGAAGGAAATGGCAACCCACTCCAGTATTCTTGCCTGGAGAATCCCAGGGACAGAGGAGCCTGGTGGGCTGCTTTCTATGGGGTCACACAGAGTTGGACACGACTGAAGCGACACAGCAGCAGCAGCAGCAGGATCCTTCTAAGACTGAACTGCTGGTAGGAATGGGCTTTTTCTCTCTATTCTCACATTTTAAAACAAAAACAGGCAGGGACTGAAGCCGTCTTGGTTTATAATTCTCTCTTTGTGCTGGTGGTGTTAGAGGCAGCAAGAGAAAACCCACCAAGGGAAAACAATAGGCTCTTTCTCATCTTATCATTCTACCTAGACTAGAAGAAAGAGAGAGAGAAGAAATATATATATATATAGGGGGAGAGAGAAAGAGAGAATGGGGAGAGAGAAATGAGAACTTTCTATGTAACTTTTAGTACCTGAGAAAACACCTATTGAGTTGAACTTATTTTCATCCCTCGGGCAAACATGCACTTGGCCTTTGTTTGGCTTCTCTTAAGACGGAGTTTTATTCATCTCTGCTCTCTGGCCACCTCAGCTGAGACAATGTAAAACTAGGCCACTATGGATAATCCTAAGTATGTGTAAAAAACAAATGGAGGCAATTGTGCTGAAAGAAGAGACATTCAGTAAAGAAGACAAGACAGACATGGCTTTCTTGAATAAAACGACATTTCTATTTATTTTTCTATGTCTTGAACTATTTCCCCCGAGACACCTTTTGGCTCTCCAGTGAAGAGGAACTGAGGGAATCCAAACATCCCCAGAGGTCTCTACTGATTCTCCAGATGTGGTTTTTCCAAGTGGTTTATTCCTCATAGGAAGAGGGAACACCTTAATTACTCAATAACTCTTAAAGTTTTACCCAAACTATGCATCAGGTAATTTTTTTCCCCCTTTAACTGTATGCAGCCTTAATTTGACTGTAAATTCTATTAAAAATTGATTGCTCAACCTCAGGTTTAATTTTAAGATTTAGATAGCTGGCTCCTTCACTCACTGTATTGCATTCTTTGTCTCTGACTGGTTATGCCGAAAGAATATGCATTAGCCCACTTTGTCTTAAGGTGCCCTAATATTTATGCCTATAGGGATCCATACCCTAATTACTTTGGCTACAAGCCTGTCATGAAATGTAAACTCCAGACATGTAAATATGGCAGTTTTGCCCTCAAAGTCAGATTTGTACCTTCAGTCTACCATGGAATTCATAGTTCAAATAGATGCCTTTTTCAGTTGTTTGTTTTAAAATAAGAAATTGTAGTCTCCTGAGTTCTAGTTTCTATAAGAACAACAGAAGGAACACTCAGCTAATGTTTAGTATCCATATGCTTCATTAAAGTGACCAGATGGCCTGCATTTGTCCAGTGGGATGGGGATTGTTCTTGGTTTTGTTTTGTTTTTCTCTCTTTTCTAATTCTTTGCTTCAAAACGTCTATCGTGGGTATGTTTTGTGCCTTCGCTGGCCCTCCATGCAATTCTTCATGTCCTTCTCTAAGAACATCATAACTGATAACCTACTTCTTTTGTACTTGGGATTCTAGGGGAGGGGGGAGTTCGCTGTTCCTTTGTGGTTCTGTAGTTCATTGTGGAAAAAACTTAATATCAAGATCCTCATCCTGCCTATGTTTAAATATGTAGTTTAAAGTAGGCACGATCCTGTTTTTTTAAGGGCCTCCTCTGGCACACATTTTAAATCTTAAGTACTGAATTTAAATAATAAAATGTGATCTTTGATATAGTAAGCACTGTAAGGAAAAATCACCCAAGATTTAGAAATGGGAGGAGATTAGTGGACATCCTTCAGATGTGAAACACTGTGTTATCTATCAGATTCTTCAGTATTATTCATATCTTAGGATATGGGCATCTGAGTAATTTTCTATTGATTAGGTCAGGTGTTGAAAACATGATAGTCTCAGAATCCTATTATATTCTTAAAAATGGATAACCAAATTTTTGTTTACATGGATTTTAGCTATTTGCTATATTGTAAATTAAAGCTAAGAAATGAACGTACACATTTGTTAATTTATTTTAAATGAGTAACAAATGCAAAGATTCAGAGAATAGCAAGGAGAGATAAGAAGGACTTCTTAAATGAACAGTGCAAAGAAATATAGGAAAACAATAGAATGGGAAAAACTAGAGATCTGTTTAAGAAAATTAGAGATATCAAGAGAACATATCTGCAAGGCTGGGCACAGTAAAGGACAGAAACAATAAGCATCTAACAGGAGCAAAAGAGATTAAAAAGAGGTGGCAAGAATACACAGAACTATACAAAAAAAGGTCTTAATAACCCAGGTAACCAGATGAGTGATGGTGTGATCACTCATCTAGAGCCAGACTTTCTGGAGAGTAAAGACAAGTAGGCCTTAGAAAGCATCACTACGAACAAAGCTAGTGGAGGTGATAGAATTCCAGTTGAGCTATTTCAAATCCTAAAAGATGATGTTGTTAAGTGTTGCACTCAGTATGTCAGCAAATTTGGAAAACTCAGCAGTGGCCACAGGACTGGAAAAGGTCAGTTTTTATTCCAGTCCCAAAGAAAGGCAATGCCAAAGAATGTTCAAACTACCAGACAGTTGGCCTCATTTTGCATGCTAGTAAGGTTATGCTCAAAATCCTTCAAGCTAGGCTTCAGCAGTATGTGAACCAAGAACTTCCAGATGTTCAAGCTGAATTTAGAAAAGTCAGAGGAACCAGAGATCAAATTGCCAACATTCGTTGGATCATGGAGAAAGCAAGAGAGTTCCAGAAAAACATCTACTCTTCCTTCATTGACTATACTAAAGCCTTTGACTGTATGGATCACAACAAACTGTGGAAAATTCTGAAAGACATGGGAATACCAGACCACCTGAACTGCCTCCTGAGATACCTATATGCAGGTCAAGAATCAACAGTTAGAACCTTACATGGAATAACTGACTGGTTTAAAATTAGAAAGGGAGTATGTCAAGACTGTATATTGTCACTTTGCTTATTTAACTTATATGCAGAATACATCAAGTGAAATGTCAGGCTGGAATCAAGTTTTCTGGGAGAAATATCAACAACATCAGATATACAGACGCTACCACTCTAATGGCAGAAAGTGATGAAGAACCAAAGAACCTCTTGATGTGGGCAAAACAAGAGAGTTTAAAAAATTGGCTTAAAACTCAGCTTTCAAAAAACTAAGATCATGACATCCAATCCCATCACTTCATGAAAAATAGAAGGGGGAAAAGTGGAAGCAGTGACAGAGTTTATTTTCCTGGGCTCCAAAATCACTATAGATGGTGACTGTAGTCATGAAACTAAAAGATGATTGATCCTTGGAAGGAAAGTGAAAGTGAAAGTCAGTTGGGTCCAACTCTTTGCAACCCAGGCCAGAATACTGGAGTGGGTAGCTGTTCCCTTCTCCAGGGGATCTTCCCACCCCAGGGATTGAACCCAGGTCTCCCGCATTGCAGGTGATTCTTTACCAGCTGAGCCACCAGGGAAGCCCAAGAATTCCATGACAAACCTAGACAACATATTAAAAAGTAGAGACATCACTTTGCCAACAGAGTTCTGTATAGTCAAAGCTGTGGTTTAGAATTGATGCTTTCAAATTGTGGTGCTGGAGAACACTTTTGAAAATCCCTTAGACTGCAAGGAAATTAAACCAGTCAATCCTGAAGGAAATCAACCCTAAATATTCATTGCAAGGACTGATGCCAAAGCTGAAGCTCCAGTACTTAGGTCACCAGATGCAAAGAGCCGACTTGTGGAAAAGACCCTGATGCTTGAAAGATTGAAGTGAAAAGAAGAGGGCGGCAGAGGATGAGATGGTTGGATGGCATCACTGACTCAATGGACATGCATTTGAGCAAACTGTGGGAGATAGTGAAGGACAGAGCAGCCTGGCATGCTGCATTACATGGTGTCACAAAGAGTTGGACATGATTTAGTGACTGAAACAACAAATCCATCACCTGTTGCCATAAAACCAGCTTATTTATATGACAAATAATTATATTTTCCGAAATAACATGGTTAGGGGAAGAGCTATGGTGTTTTACAATTTTTGCAAACGTCTTTGATGTCTGGCTTGATAGAAGACACGTAGATTCTCATGTTTGCTTCTGCTGTCAATTGACTGCAGTGTGGTTTTGGTTGAAATATATGAATTTTAAAAAATAGCCCCACACAGATATGTAGTTAGGAAAAGGAGGAGACTTTTAAGAGCCCTTTCATATAATTTTCGATGTTCTTTGATATTACACCAACAGTTCACAAGTGATAGTTTAAGGTTAGTTTCAGTGTGAGATCTGAAACCATACTAATAAATAAACTTTTCAAATGTTCCTTAATTCATTATCCTATCTTGCACTTTCAATAGATAATTTATCTTTTTCTGATGACATAATATCATACCTTAGTCTTTTGGAAAATATTGGTATGTGGTTGGTTATATGCCATTTTCTAAATGTTGGCACATTTAAAATCTACTACTAAAAAAATCAAATTTGTTTATACTACTCCCAATCACATTGGCCATTTTTGCAAACGGATGGTCTAAAGGAAGCACACATTCATTGTGACTTGGAGGATAACTTTAAAATGCTATTAGACCCCAGAGAGCCCTCTAATATTACATTTTCTTAAAGGAATCATTACATAAGTATGTATAAAGTATATAAAACTATAAGCTCAAATGTATTTGTGACAGCATTGTTTATAGTAAAGATCGAAAATAACCTTAGATTTTTCTTAGTAGATAACCTGATAATAAAGTGTAGGAATACAAAAACTGATTATTTTGCTTATTAAAATTAAAATGCTTCCTTGGTGGCTCAGACAGTAAAGAATCTGCCTGAAATGCAGGAGACCGGGATTCAATCCCTGGGTCAGGAAAGTCCCCTGGGGAAGGGAATAGCAACCCACTCTAGTATTCTTTCCTGGAGAATTCCATGGACAGAAGGCCCTGGTGGGCTATAGTCTATGAGGTTGCAAAAAGTCAGACATGATTAAATGGCTAACACTTTCACTTTTACACACACACGAACACACAGAGGCATGAAAAGATGCATTGGGTTGGCCAAAACATTCATTCAAGTTTTTCCATAACATCATTTGGAAAACCTGAACAAACTTTTTGAGCAACCCAATACATGCTCTATTGTAGAGTGAAAATTTTTATAATAAAATGGCATTATAATACGATCACATTCATAGAATTTTTGTGTACGTGTATTGACATAGATGGATAGAAAAAGCTTTGGAGGAGATTCTCCAAAATCTTAATCAGAAATATCTCTGGGTTGAGAGGTTTGGGGGCTTTTGATTCTCTTTGTAGTATTTTGATTGCTTGACTTTTCTTGATAGAAACATGTAGCAGTTTTTATCATCAGAGAAAACAGTAAAATTATTCTATTTTTGGAAAAGGAAAGTTTTGTTCCTTAACTTAGAAAATATACATGTGTTTCCATTTTGACAGTCAGTGTTGGCAAGCGTTCAAAACATGGTGCTGCTTATGTTCCACTAGTAAGCATTCGTGCAGTCTTCCTGACAAGCAATTTGGCTTAACATTCTTAAAATTTTTATACCTGATAATCCAGCTAGTTTACCTCAATTAATTAATCCTACAGAAATACTCAGAGACTTGTGTAAAATATAAATGCCAAACAATAGGAAACGATTTGAATTTATTATAGTTATCTATTTGATAGGCTACCATGCAGAGGATGTTATGAATGACTCTTAGAGTTTTGCCTGTCTGAATGTGTATGCTGCTGTTTGAATGTGTATGCTTCCTTCCTTCAGGTAAGCAAGGAAGAGGAAGTTGAGAGATGGGGATCATAAGCCGTCTTCCCCTCTTGGCAGGTCCATGGGATCGCTTGCCTTTTTATTCCTTCCCTTCCTTACTCCTATTTTGACCTCTAGTCTCCACTATTCTTGGTGTCTAGTTGCCACCACCCTCCTAGCCCATCCTAAAAGAGACCAGTCCTGGGTGTTCATTGGAAGGACTGATGTTGAAGCTGAAACTCCAATACTTTGGCCACCTAATGTGAAGAGCTGACTCATTGGAAAAGACCCTGATGCTGGGAAAGATTGAGGGCAGGAGCAGAAGGGGACCACAGAGGATGAGATGGTTGGATGGCATCACCAACTCAATGGACACGGGTTTGGGTAGACTCTGGCAGTTGGTGATGGACAGGGAGGCCTGGCATGCTGCGATTCATGGGGTCGCAAAGAGTCAGACACGACTGAGTGACTGAATTGAACTGAGCAGATTGTTATTGGTCCGTGATTCTAGGTGTTACTTAGAATTACAGGTCCACACCCTTCTGATAATGTTTTATTTCTTAGATTCAGAACTACTATTTCAAAAATATTGAAAATAGGAAAGACTCATTTTAATCCAATTTATTACAATATCCATTTCCCCTGGACACAGAGATTGGTTTAAAGATGAGCACATGACTCAGCTGCTGCTCAAATGGAAAATCTATCTTTGGCCTTTCAAGTAACACTAGAGGTGGATGAATTTGATTTTGCTGGCAGCCATATTTCTTGCCATAGTGTTTCACGTGTACATGTGTGTTAAGTTGCTTCGGTCGTGTCTGACTCTTTGTAACCCCATGGACTGTAGCCCACCGTACTCCTCTGTCCATGGGATTCTCCAGGCCAAGAATACTGGAGGGGGTTGCCAGGCCCTCTTTCATGGGATCTTCCTGATTCAGGATCAAGCCCACATCTCTGAGGTCTCCTGCACTGGCACGCTAGTTCTTCACCACTAGTGCCAATCACTGGGGAGCCCTGATTACAATACAAAGAAGCATAAAAATGAGTATGAGGATGCCAGAGGTTTTCATAGATGCCAGAATAGATATCCATGCTCATAGATAGCATTTTACTTTAAGAAAATAGAAAGAATTAAGTATTTAATAGTTCTATGTCTTTTTAAGTGATGTGAAAGTCACTCAGTCATGTCCAACTCTTTGGGACCTCACGGGCTATACAGTCCATGGAATTCTCCAGGCCAGTATACTGGAGTGGGTAGCTTTTCCCTTCTCCAGAGGATCTTCCCAATCCAGGGATCAAGCCCAGATCTTCTGCATTGCAGGCAGTTTCTTTACCAACTGAACTGTGAGGGAAGCCCATGTCTTTTTAAAGGATGGTATAAATACAAATTTTCTTCTCATGTAAAACTATTGAAAATTATTTAAAAAATACATTTTTAAGTACATCTGGGTCAGTTTTTGGACAGTTTTAAAAAAAAATATCCGATTTAAGTTTTTGTGCACTCAAGAGCAACGATAATAGAACCTAAAGACCACTAAACTCATGATACAGCAGACATGGGTTTTCAAGGCTATCAGCTAGAAAAATTTCTCATGAGTAAAATAAAATTGCTGATCTGCAGAATCTCTGAGTCTTTGTCTAATATCATAATAAAAGAGAAATTCTCATTCTATCCAAAGGAGTACCTTTCTTTTTCTTTTTTTAAAAAAGTAAAATTCTGTAATTCCAGGTTAAGGTAGAATAGTATGTATATTTTAATAACAAGTATATATGAGGTTTTATTTTTAATAAACAAGGGGTCTATATTGAATTTCTAATACAAAATTGTCAGTCTTTAATATTAGAATGTATTTTTGAAGTCAAGCCCAGCTTTGAAGATAGGTTTTATTAATACATTCATAGAAGTTATAGTTTTTTATTTGACTATGCCAAATACTATGCCTCCTCCTATAGGAGGAGAAAAAACAATAGACTTATAACATTTAAAAAGCCAAGTAGAAAATTTTTTTCTTCATAACTGTAACTTTTCATCTTAATCTTAAATAATCTTTCATAATTTTTAATTATAAAATGATCTTTACTATTCAAAAATATTCCTACCTCAGTTTTTAAAAGACAGTTTTAGTACCTCTGGACAATGTTAGGTTTATTTTTCATGTATCCCATTTCATTACCATGTTTAGTGGTTAAATCTAAAGAAAATCTAAATAGATCCCTCATAAAAAGCATCAGTAGCAGCAACTAAGTATAACAGTAACAGAAAAACTGTCTCTCTCTCACTAAAGGAACTAGTAAAATATTCTGTTTTAGTTTCTTAAAATCTCTGATTATGTATTTGTTGTTGTTTCAGTCATATGATTCTTTGAGGTTTCAAAGTAATGTAAATTTAGGAGGAAAGTTCACGGAGTTCGGAGTTTTGGTTCATACGGATTCACCCACTCTAGTTATATTTGAGTCAGGTTTCATATGAAACCAAATTTCTAAACAAGACCTGCTATTACTGCCAATATTTGCATGGGTTAAAGTAAAAAATGTTATCCCTAATGATAAAAAAGCAAGCAATATGCATTTCTCTTTGCACATAAAATCCTAATGACATTTTCAACTTTTGAAAGAGCTGCTTTTATTTAAGTGTACTTAGCTAAAAGGTCGGTTTTATAATATTTTAGCATCAGTAAAATGGAAACAAACCTAATTTAGTTCCATTGAAAATATAAGGCCACTTATTATGGATCAATGAAAAATTATACATTATTATCAAAAAGTGTGAAATCATACACGTATCACCCACGTAAAGATAATTTGAATACTATTGAGGATTTTTCCAAAAAGCACTTTGTTTTGTATTAACGCATAATGTACATTGGAGCATTTATTTTTCTCTTTTGTTTTTATATGTTAATATCAAAATACTTTACTTTTCATCCATATCTTTTATAATATCTTACTAAAAAAAGTTTATGCAAACCTGTACAAAGTGTGATGGGATGACAAGAGAGGGAGTATTCACAATAAATTCATTAATTTACAAAATATTTTATATTTACAAAATTATTTACATACAGTGTCTCATTGCTTATCAAGACAACTCAATTGTGCAAATATTATCTACAGTGATCAGATGATAACACTATGTCCCAGAGAGATTAACAGTTGCTAGTTCAATGATGAATTTGAAAAAAGTATACAGCACTCCTTGACCTCTTATCGAATGTTCTTTTCACTACACACTCAGGGACGAGATCATTAACTCAGATACTGGAAGCTATCACAGTGACATGAATCCTTGATCATAATTGACCCAAATTATTCTGATCTACAGCTGTTTAAATTAAAATTCAGCAAATAATTGCTCAGCTTCATTTTCTGCTGACTGCAAAGACCTGGCCTTGGAGGGCCTGAAAAGGGAATCTATTACTCAGAAAATGAAGAAAAACTTTTATCGAATTGAATTAAAGTGATTCATTTCTTTTTTCTTCTTTAAAGATCTTTTCATTGATTGTTATTTTTAAAAATCCTGTACAAAATTCTTTATAAATGAACAGGATTGATTTTGCTACTTGCTTTTTTCCTCCCTTGGAGTGCTTGGAACTTTCTCCCTCTTTACGTGTACTTCCACTTCCTCTGCACACCTGTTCTCCAAGTTTCTTTTGCTCATTCTTTCCACTTTATAATCTCTTTTGTGCTCACTTAAGATAGGCTTACTGCAAAAATAATTTCAGTCTTAGGGTGGGGTATTTAAAAGCCAAAGTTTAAAGAATAGTGTATTAATATAACAATCTTCCAGTATTAATTCTGCCTTTATAAGCATATGTTGAGCTGAGAAAATTATTCTAGTGAAATTTTAAGTCAGTTTCTTCATGCTCTTGACCAAAATCTTTTGAGATTTTACCAGTGTAAAGATCTATCCAATTCTGGGATTTAAAAGATGATGCAAGATCCAGTCCTTGATCTTGAGAAACCTTGAATTGAATAAAATCTTCTAGTTGAATATATTGGCATGTTTATTTATGTTAATTTTTAATAAGTCTTTGATTTAACCATCACTCTGTGACTGTGACAGTCCATATGATGGCATTTCATTGGTTACATTAAATTGGAAAGGAAAGGATGAGTTAGATAGTAGATCACTAAGCCTTCTTGGGCAATAAAAATGACCTTAAAGAAGAATTAATTGCTTGCACTGATGCACTTTTGTCAAATTTTGGAGAGCCATAATTAACTATGTATTAAAGAAAATCGCAACTCAATTTTCTGACATTCTGTTTGATTGGGTTAAATTCTTGTCTTTTCTTTTTTCAAAATTGGTTTGAATTTCCCAGCTACTATCAATGCAAAACCTATCTCAGTTCATAAGGATAATATTTTGAAGAGATTTATATAAAGCATTTATACACATATCAGTATTTAGGATTTTCCTCATCAGCATTTTTTTAGTTTAGCTGATTAAATATTAAAAATTTGCCAAGCTATATAGTAGGATTTTTTCCCAAGATTTCCAAAGCATGGTTACTGAAAACAGTGAAACCCTATATTTCATTGGCAAAGAACTATAAGGATTTAAACCTTTAATCAAGACTTTCTAAATGCTTAAGTTTATAAATTGTTTATGAGTTAACCAGGACTCTCCACCCAAATCTGTTCTGCTTGAGTGTAAAGGCTGGTTTTCTGCTTACAGTATCCTAGACAGTACAGACTTCTATGGTTCACAAAGAACTGAAGCCAAGATGAGATGGGAGTGGTCTGATCATGTATAGAAATGCTGAAACATTATTGGCATGAATCCACTCGAAGGGACTGGACTTTTACTTGAGAAGGAGTCTGGAAATGTGTTTTCAATGACATTCTATCTTCTCTTCTGCTTGTCTCTTAAAACCCTTGCCTGTCTCCATAGCCGATTAACACATGCACTCTTCCAGGGCAGGCAGACAAGCACAAGGTTTGATTCGCCGCCAGCTTTGTTCCAACACAGTTGTATGAGAGCTGCATTCATGAAGCTGATGCCCCTTTTCTGGCCCTGCTGCAGAATTCCAAGTGTTCTTTCCAGATGACTGTGCAGCCTCAGCCCCACCAACAGGCTGGAGTCTTTATCTGCCCAACAAAAGAGATGTCTGCTGTACTCTGGAATGTTAGCATGGCATTTCTAATTAGGACAATACCAAGATTCATGCAACTGGATATATCTAGGCAGAAGACAATATTGTTAGGTAAATAGTGGTTATGAATGCATTTTTGTTGGCCACACATTCTAAGCAATGATATATAGCTGTATCTTATCTTTAACATCAGAATAATACATTCTTTCATTTAACCATTCAATCAGTTATAAAAAATAAAAGCTCATTTGCTGAGCACCATTCACTGTGTTTGTCTCTGAGGTAGGTGCAGGAGATATGGAAACAAATAAGACATATTTCATTTCTATAAGCCATAGACCCATAAATGATTATTGATGAGAGAGATGAGGGAGGTAAGTCTAAAGATAATAAAAGAGTCAAAAGTAAGCAACATTGCTCTGGCAGAGAGAAAACTATGGAAGCAGGAAAGGCTTCACAAAGGATGGGGATTTGAGTGGAGCATGTGGTGTTGGTTTATTTGTTCCTGTTTCTTATTGTCTCCTAAAATGAAGGAAATTTTCCTTACTCAATTTAACGTTCATAGTTTTAATTTTACATCAATGATGTCTTTTTAATTCCCATGACAGATGCCATGGTGTGTGTGTTATTTCTTTTTGCTTACAAGAAAGTTTAGCTTCAGAGATTGACTTACTCATGGTCATATAACTCGTAACTGGAGAAACTGGAGCTAAAAATACTCCCATGGCACCAATTCTCCTGCTTTTTTCCACCAACACACTGCCTCTATTTGATGGTATTTTGGCTTCATAGACATAATACTTTGTGACTTAAAGTCAGTTCATGCCTGGTTATCAATTTGATTTTGGTTGACCCAGATCCTGAGAAATTTGCTTTTGCTTTTGCTTGCAAGTATTACAGGAACAAAAAAAATTACACAAGGCAGGACATTTGTACTTCAGTGATTTAATTCACAAAACACCTTAAGATGCAGCTACTTTGTTTCCATTTTACAGATAAGCAAACTGAAGTTTGCAAACTTGGAGTTATGAAGTACTTTACCGACACTGAATATTTACCATATAGAAGAGCTTAGATTTAGTCTTGGTAGTCTGGTTCTAGAGTTCACCACAGTGTTCTACATCTGATGAGTCACAAGTTGACTCCACCCCATGGTTGTTAAAGAATTAATGAAAGAGATGATTCAAATTATCTGACAACCTTTTCCAGACTTTTAAAAATATAAAAGAATTCTACTATATAAGCCTGAAGAGAAAGTAGAAAAGATACTGGGACACCAACACTCTGCTTTTTTCCAACTTACCACTTTATATCTGTTCTTTTAAAAAAACATGAGATGATGTAATAATTTCATATTTATGCATGACACATTTCATATTAATGATAGTTTTCCAGATATCAAAGCAAGTGTATATGGGGTGTTAAATGCCCTTACATCCCTTTTGCCCAAACTCTCAGAGAAGTGCTTTCCCCTCAATATAGTAATGCCTTGTCTCTATCTGTTTGGTTCATCTCGATTTGGCTAGGAACTAGGAGAATCTATCAGATAGATTAAAATTTGTTTTTATTTCTCTATCCCAGAAGGGCTTCTGGATTTTTCTCTCAAAAGCATTTAGGAAAAAGAAGAGAAAAGGTGAGAGAAAGGAGACAAGTAAAAGAGAATATAAATTCCAGGAGTCTGAGAGTAAGTATGCCTGTTTTGGGATTGATGGCTCAGAATTGGGTTCCATGGAGTGCTAACTCAGAGTGTGGTCATCAGGCTGAATCACAAATGACTGAATCCCCAGAGGAACATTATGATTGGTGTGATATATCACATAATCCTAAAAGTTAGTGATGAGAAGAATCTCTGTGGAGAAGTCAGCTATTTAGCACAGCAAAGGCTCCGGTTCTTATTCACTGCTGCTGCTGCTGCTGCTAAGTCGCCTCAGTCGTGTCCAACTCTGTGCGACCCCATAGACGGCAGCCCAACAGGCTCCCCCATCCCTGGGATTCTCCAAGCAAGAACACTGGAGTGGGTTGCCATTGCCTTCCCCATCTTATTCACTACTTCAAACCAAAAAACAAAATACAAACACCCCTATGACATTTAGAATGGACTTTCAGGATATATTTTAAGAGTACTTTTAGAATATATATAATCTAAAATTTTAATATTTGATTAGTTTCTTTTCCTTAGTGTCATGCTTCAATAAAATATTCATGAACAGTTACAGAAGGAGAAAGGTAAGCAATCCAGATATGCCATGGAGATCCTTGTTTCTCTTTATTCATGTGATGAAGATTAAGGATCTAAGGCTATTGAAAAAAACTAAAGAGGCACTGTTTGTCCCAGTTGAAAAGCCAGAAATCATGGCAATTATAGTTCATGGATTAAGTAGAAATTGAAGAGTAAGGGGAACATCAAAAAGTCCATACAGACTTTTTGATGTTACAGATGGATGTGGCAGCCTGAGGGTGGGTGAAGTTACATCAATCAGGAACGAAGAATGAAACTTTCTAAAAAGAAAGAACACCATCAGTGGCCTGTGCTTGATTTAATCAGATACCTTGTACTGAGGGTATATATTGTGTTGAAAAGAAATTATTTAAGCAGTTCTGATATGCAGTATATGGTTCAGACAATGATCTTATCTTCTGAATATTAAAGTCCTTTTCTGAAGATTTATTTCCCATCCCAATGGTCAAACTAATAGTGATTAGTTTACTAACTAGGTAATTCAGGGTAATCAGATTAGTGTAAAATGAACATGCCTCACAAGTTTACTTGATAGTGATAAAATGTCCTCGTTCTTAACCTCTTATTAGAAAATTAATTCTAAAAAATTTAGTTGTATTTCATGTACTGTAGGATACAGCATAAATCAAATAATATGTGGGAGTACTATTAATGCAACTTCTTTTTCTCATCTTCTGAACTGGTTGAGTGCTTCATTTTGTAGGGTTGGTTGGCTCTTGGAGAATGCTTTCAGCAAAGTGCATAGAATAAAACAATGTACCTTGCTCCCCTAAAACAAAAATGCATGTATATATTTAAAATGAACCTAAACAGCTGGCAAAATAGCTACTTAGAAGTGTTTTATTTTAAAATGACTAAGGTAAAATACAACATGACAATAACTGCATTATTAATAACTGAATTACTGTTGGTTTCAGCTTGGCTCTTTTAGAATTGCAGAGTTTTATTTTTACTGCCATTATATCGGAATCACTTTGGAAGTGTTATCTTGATATCAAAATATGTATTTTAAGTGCTAGTCCCAAATGAAAAGAAGAGCATTTTTTAACATTACCAGAGGGAGGGAGCAAGTGAGAGAGGCTGTGATTGGGGAGGAATAGAGGTTGACAATTAGATAAGTGTGATAAGCACATTCAGTTCAGTTCAGTTCAGTCGCTCAGTCATGTCCAACTCTTTGCGACCCCATGAATCCCAGCACGCCAGGCCTCCCTGTCCATCACCAACTCCCGGAGTTCACCCAGACTCACGTACATTGAGTCAGTGATGCCATCTAGCCATCTCATCCTCTGTTGTCCCCTTCTCCTCCTGCCCCCAATCCCTCCAAGCATCAGAGTCTTTTCCAATGAGTCAACTCTTTGCATCAGGTGGCCAAAGTATTGGAGTTTCAGCTTTAGAATCAGTCCTTCCAAAGAACACCCAGGACTGATCTCCTTCAGAATGAACTGGTTGGATCTCCTTGCAGTCCAAGGGACTCTCAAGAGTCTTCTCCAACACCACAGTTCAAAAGCATCAATTCTTCAGTTCTCAGCTTTCTTCACGGTCCAACTCTCACATCCATACATGACCACTAGAAAAACCATAGCCTTGGCTAGACGGACCTTTGTTGGCAAAGCAATATCTCTCCTTTTCAATATGCTGTCTAGGTTGGTCATAACTTTCCTTCCAAGGAGTAAGCGTCTTTTAATTTCATGGTTGCAGTAACCACCTGCAGTGATTTTGGAGCCCAAAAAAATAAAGTCTGACACTGTTTCCCCATCTATTTCCCATAAAGGGATGGGACAAGATGCCATGATCTTAGTTTTCTGACGTTTTAAGCCAACTTTTTCACTCTCCTCTTTCACTTTCCTCAAGAGACTTTTTAGTTCCTCTTCACTTTCTGCCATAAGGGTGGTGTCATCTGCATATCTGAGGTTATTGATATTTCTCCCAGCAATCTTGATTCCAGCTTGTGCTTCTTCCAGCCCAGCGTTTCTCATGATGTACTCTGCATATAAGTGAAATAAGCAGGGTGACAATATACAGCCTTGATGTACTCCTTTTCCTATTTGGAACCAGTCTGTTGTTCCATGTTCAGTTCTAACTGTTGCTTCCTGACCTGCATACAGGTTTCTCAAGAGGCAGGTCAGGTGGTCTGGTATTCCCATCTGTTTCAGAATTTTCCACAGTTTATTGTGACCCACACAGTCAAAGGCTTTGGCATAGTCAATAAAGCAGAAATAGATGTTTTTCTGGAACTCTCTTGATTTTTCCATGATCCAGCGGATGTTGGCAATTTGATCTCTGGTTCCTCTGCCTTTTCTAAAACCAGCTTGAACATTTGGAAGTTCACGATTCACATACTGCTAAGGCCTGGCTTGACGAATTTTGAGCATTACTTTACTAGCATGTGAAATGAGTGCAATTGTGTGGTAGTTTGAGCATTCTTGTAATAAGCAAGGGAAACCTTTAATACAGCATCCAATTAATGAATTACTGTGCTGTGCTCTTCCATAGGGACTGGAAGTACTGTATCACATGAAATCACTAGAATAATACATTCTCTGGCTCAGGTGGTAAAGAATCTGCCTGCAAGGCAGGAGACCCAGATTTGATCCCTCCGTCAGGGAGGTCCCCTGAAAAAGGGAATGGCAACCTACTCCAGTATTCTTGCCTGGAGAATTCCATGGATGGAGTGTGACCAGTTACAGTCCATGGGGCTGCAAAGAGTTGGACATGACTGATTGACTAACATACACTTACAGTTTGAAAGGAAGATTATATTGAATCTGGTTGAAGAATAATGTGGTGATTGAAGCAGGAGATCAGCAAAGACCTTTGATTGTCTTTCATTATCACCTCTGATTCTAAGGTTATAAGTCACTCATTTATAGTGAGGAATCTCATCTATGTCAGCTGCTTTGTTAAAGTCCCACAAGAACCTATACTGCTTCCCAGAGCACTAACATAACACAAAGATTGACATCAAGTGGTCACTCAAGTTGTGTACCAGAAAAATAATACATCTACCAAAAGTGAAGTCGATTTACATCTTTTGTCACTAGGCTTAATTAGATAGTTAAGTGACTTTAAGTTTTCTCCATATATCTCAAGTTAAACTTGTGAATCCCCCTACTTGGAATGAGATTGTAAAAGATAAGCTTTACATAAAATATAATTTACAAATCACTTCTAGAATCCATTTCTCTTTCTTCAAATATTGCTATTAGGTTCAGTCTGGTTTCTCTTGCCTTATCTTAAAGTAGAATTTCAGTTATCCTTTGGTGATTTAGTTTCTAAGTCGTGTCCAACTCTTGCAACCCCATGGACTGTAGCCTGCCAGGCTCCTCTGTCCATAGGATTCTCCAGGCAAGAATACTGGAGTGGGTTGCCACTTCCTTCTCCAGGGGATCTTCCCAACCCAGGGATTGAGCCCGGGTCTCCGATTCTTTGCCAACTGAGCTATGAGGGAAGCCCATCAATTATGCCCATGACACCATAATTCATATGAAGATTACATTCATAACTCATAATTTATCCACATTCCCCACAGTAAGAACATTCCTGTGGCAATTAGCCATTACAGATTCAAGCCATAACAATACCACCAACAACAATGAATCAACATCATTATGCTCATAACCAAGTGCTGCCACATGGTATCAAAAGCACTAATGACAAATAGTCAGTTAAAAAGTCCTGAGGAAAAGCAAAAAAAATACTGAGGTATCAATGAACTCTTGGAAACTATCTCCAAATTGATTTTTTTCTGAGTTCAATTTTTTTTAATGTGATGAAGTTTCTGTTTTTTTTTTTTTTTTTTTTAAGTGTTGGCCAGAAAAATATCTTACATCTTAAAATATCAACATAGTGATGTACAGATAAGGACAAATTCGTGGAATTTAAAAGTGAAAAAGGAAACTTAATCATCATAAAACCCAATGCATATGATGACAAATCATCAGAATTGCCTAGAATTTCACACACATGTACATTTTGCATATATAATATAAATGCAAATATAATGTATACATATTAGTATTTAAGTATATTAGTATAACATATACCTATATGTTTATATGTTGTTGAACTTCATTTCTGGATATTCAGTTCTAATTTAGTAAGTTCCCCAGTGGCTCAGCAGTAAAGAATCCACCTATATTGCAGGAGACACAGGAGACTCCGGTTCTATTTCTGGGTCAGGAAAGGCAACCCACTCCAGTATGCTTGCTGAGAAAATCCCATGGACAGAGGGGCCTGGTGGGCTATGGTCCGTGGGGTCAGAGTCAGACACAACTGAAGCGACTGAGCAGGAGCACCAAAGACTAGCAAAGCTTTCTGATGACCAGTCGGATTTAGAAGTCATTTATGTTACAACTTCCATAACTTTGCATATGAGGCAACTGAACTGCTATGTGGATTGGCCAGCCTACCAGTTGTCATACAGCCAATGGAAAGGAGTCAAGGATGAAACCCAGGCTTCCTGATTGTTGTCCTTTCCCATTAACCTAGGTTTCTTCTTCAAGATGTTTTGTGAGAAATGGCTAAACCTGTCTGTCACCCCACTTACAGTCTTTCTTTAGTTTTTGTTTAATAAAGAATTACTTATAGTCTTTCTTTAGTTTTTGTTTAATAAAGAATTACTTAATAAAGAGGCCAATTCACTACTTGGCCTCTAAAGGTAACTTGATATTGTGTTTGTACACAAAAATAAAGCTGTTAATGCTTGATGCCTTTGTTTGGAAATGGTTTTCGTATGTTTTCTCATTTCCTTTTTTTTAGATTTATCGTCTTTTTTAATATAAATTTATGTATTTTTTAATATGGTTTTCTTTTTTTAATTTAAATTTATTTATTTTAATTAGAGGCTAATTACTTTACAATATTGTATTGGTTTTGCCATATATCAACATGAATCTGCCATGGCTGTACATGTGTTCCCCATCCTCAACCCCCTCCCACCTCCCTCCCTGTACCATCCCTCTGGGTCATCCCAGTGCACCAGCCCTAAGCATCCTGTCTTTTAACTGGTGGTTTTTTCACTTCAAAGTTAAACTATTTAAATCTAAGAAAAAGTGAGTTGTTTATTAAACTTACTTGCTTAACAGTGTTGCCAATGGAATGTTTATTGGGAGGGTTGTGTTCTTCCCTCTTTCTTCTATCTTATCTTTCCTCTTACATTTATGAAAGGAAATGGCAGATGGTAATAGCTGAAATGTAATGTAATATACTAATTTCTTTGCCTGGTGTATGCATGACTGCCCTCTGTTGGATGAAATTAGATCTGCTCTAATATGTTAGACTGTCTTGCCCTCTAGTGGTTTGTATAGAAGATAGTGATGAAGACACAGGAAAACACTGCATGAAGGATCAATTACTTTCTTCCCAAATAATTGATATTTTCACAAATTTCAACCAAAAGCCTGATTTAATAATAATTTAAGATGTAAGAACTCACCCTGAGAGTGCCTCACATTTCTTTTATGGATATATCAATGGAGTCATTAAGTTAAATGAATATGTTTTATAAGGAATGTGAAATTTATGGTTACTTTTGACCCCATAACTCAATTTATCACTTCTTTTACTGAAAACATCTAATAAGTCACTTTTTGAAAATGAAATTTCCTGAACTGGAATGAATTGCATTTTCTATGACTGAGATCCTATCAACGGAAGCAGAGACAAGCAACAAATCTTAATCTCTGCAATTTTTAACTTTTGAAAACATCCTCACTTTTGAAGAAAAAAAATATTTGTGACATAAAATATGAAAACAAAGTTGCCTATTGTGAATTTACTACCCTTTAAACTTAGTTGAAACATAAACTTCATAATTTCTCAGTTAATTAATTCCTTCAAAGTCAATTGAGCATAACCTATTTTTCCAGCTCTCAAGTGAGAGAGTTAGAAATAACATTCTCACTCTTTTGTAGCCTACAGTAATCAAATTTGAAGATTCCGATAGGGTTGAGTTTTGTTTCAAAGAATAGTTTTTTCTGTTTATTCTATCACTCAAAATTTACCACTCTCATTGGGCTTCCCTTATGGCTCAATTGGTTAAGAATCCGCCTGCAATGCAGGAGACCTGTGTTCAATCCCTGGGTTGGAAAGATTCCCTGGAGAAGGGAACAGCTACCCACTCCAGTATTCTGGCCTGGAGAATGCATGGACTTTATAGGCCATGGGGTCGCAAAGTGTCGGGCACGACTCAGCGACTTAAATGTCCAGCTCTTTGTGACTCCATGGACTATAGCCCACCAGGCCCCTCTGTCCATGGGATTTTCCAGGCAAGAATACTGGAGTGGTTTGCCATTTCCTTCTCAAGGGCAGTTTCCTGACACAGGGATTAAAACTTGGTCACCTGCACTGTAAGCAGATTCTTTACTGACTGAACTACCAGGGAAGTGCCCCCCAAATAGACAATCAACTGTGCTGTGCTTAGTCACTCAGTTGTATCTGACTCTTTGTGACCCCACGGACTGTAGCCCACCAGGCTCCTCTGTCCATGAGGATTCTCTAGGCAAGAATACTGGAGTGGTTTGCCATGCCCTCCTGCAGGGGATCTTCCCAGCCCAGGAATCGAATCCAGGTCTCCTGCATTGTGGGTGGATTCTTTACCATCTGAGCCACCAGAGAAGCCCTACCACTTTCATGGCTCTTACTTATCAGTGTAGTAATTCATTTCTGAATCTCCAGGGTAGAATATAGTACCAGAACCATGGTGGACTTTTAATAAATCTTTGTTTCTAGCACCTTTTCTAATCCTCTTCTTTTGCCTCCTCTGGTGTCCATGAAACCCTGCAACCCTATTATCAAAACTTCCACTGAAAGGTACATCAGGCATGCATGGTGCATGCTAAGTTTCTCATTCATGTCCGACTCTTTGCGACTCTATGGACTCTTTGCTACACTATGGACTGTAGCCCACCAGGCTCCTCTGTCCATGAAATTTTCCAGGCAAGAATACTGGAATGGGTTGCCATTTCCTCCTCCAGGGGATCTTCCTGACCCAGGGATAGAACCTGCATCTCTTATGTCTCCTGCATTAGCAGGGGGGTTCTTTACCAATAGCACCACTTGGGAAGCCCTAAATCAGGCATCCATTGCCTTAAAATAAAGTCAGTTATTTCTTAGCCTATGAGTAAAAATATATAAAACCTGTTCTTGAGTTTAAAATTGAGGACTTACAGGTGTATAGACACATAGATAGATAGAGGATAGATTCTAGAGGAGAAAGGGTGGCTATTTATACACCAATGAAAGAGATTAGAGATGTAGGCATTTATGTTCTTTCTTTAAAAGAATATTTGGTGTTGTCACTTTATAAGACTGTATTCCTTAAAAAGCAAAGCTACCTCATCTATTTTTTTAAATCTAGCATTCATTCTTTTATTTTCCCCAGATCATATTTGCTCATTTTAAAAATTGTGCTTTGGACCCAAACAGCTGAAACTGGAAATAACTGACCAAGGAACTTGCCCTTCCTTGTCTGTACCAGCAGGAGTGACACCGGCCAGGTAAGTCATACTAATTGTGTAGAGCTGGTGGCTGTCCTAGTTGATTGCTGTGTGTGTTCTGATGAGCTGGTGCTTATTACATATTTTAATGATCACCATAGAGCAGCAATGGCACCCCACTCCAGTACTCTTGCCTGGCAAATCCCATGGACGGAGGAGCATGGTAGGCTGCAGTCCATGGGGTCTCTAAGAGTCGGGCACGACTGAGCGACTTCACTTTCACTTTTCACTTTCATGCCTTGGAGAAGGAAATGGCAACCCACTCCAATACTCTTTTTTTTTTTTTCCACTCCAATACTCTTGCCTGGAGAATCCCAGGGATGGAGGAGCCTGGTGGGCTGCCGTCTATGGGGTCGCACAGAGTCGGACACGACTGAAGCGACTTAGCAGCAGCAGCAGCAGCATAGAGCAGTAGGCAGTTTTCATTTGTTCACACCAGAACCTTGCATGTGCTGCTCTCTCTTTCTACTCAATTTTACTTCCTCTAATACTGAATTCTCAGACATATTAGTTCTAGTACTCTTTATATATGTTATTTGGTGACTTCTAAAAACTCCAGAATAGAGTTGATCACAACTTCATTTATGCTTTTACTTTACAAAGTAAATAACCTTATTCAGGTGCTTACCAATGTCTAGCATAATTCTTGAGCACTGGGAATTTTAGCTATGAACTTCTTTTTTTAATTAAAAAATAATTGTTAAGCTTGCCTTACACTTTACAATTTTTACCTTTTCGTTCTTTCGGGCAATTATATTGTAGTCAGATGTTATAGATTCTAACTAGGATATTTTGCATTTTATTTCTTGTCTACCTTTCTATATATTCTAGATTTTTAAAGATATTCTTTCATCTTTCAATTAATGAAATTCTTCCAACTTTTTTTAATTTCTAGAAGCTATTTTTTGTTCGTGGATTTTTTTCTCACAACATACGAATCTTGTTTTCAGTGTATTATAACTTATTTAGCCCCTCCGAAAAAAATATTTGATTTTAAACAAATTCTTATCATGGTATACAAATTATGTATTTCTACTGATTTTCTTCTGTCATGTTGCAGATATCTTCCAATCTGTGTTGAAGAATGGTTTTAAGCTCACATTTAAGAAAGGGGAAAAATAGGAAGGTCTGTATAAAAAGGTCTGTGTATAAAAAGTTCAGCAGACTTCATATTATAGGAGTGGATGTGAGAAACCATTAAAGTAGAAAAAGTCTCTAAATGCCAGAATAAGGAGAGTTTTACTCTATAGTTTTACATTTAAAAAGTTGTGCTTATGATCCAGAAATATATGATGCCATTTTTCTAGAGAGATGAAATGTGCTTTCTGTCCATTGCTGAGTCTGATAACAGGGGTACTACAAGTGGTGGTGGGAGACTTCTACTGTCTGCTAACCTCAGGGTCTCTGAGTCAACATCACTTAAGGGTCTCCTGCTGCTGCTGCTGCTGCTAAGTCGCTTCTGTCGTGTCCGACTCAGTGCGATCCCATAGACGGCAGCCCACCAGGCTCCCCTGTCCCTGGGATTCTCCAGGCAAGAGTCTCCTAGAGCAAGTTAAATCTCTTCTTAATCCTGTTGCCTACAGAGTTCTTTGCACTCATCCCAGTCTATAGCTTCCTGCCATTCCTCATCCTTTTCCCTTTTGTCATCTTCTAAAATACATGAGTTTTTTGTCTGTTGATTGCATCTTCATCTATTTCTTCAGAGCTGTGAAGTGTATACCTCTTTGTTTTCTAAGCTGTCAATTTAGGAGGTTGCAGGGATGAAAAGAGCTATATGCTTGTGGTCAGACCATCATTTTGAAACAGAAATCATAAGAAGGACCAAGAGAGACAACACCAAACACTTGTACTGCCCTGCTGCTGCTGCTGCTAAGTCGCTTCAGTCGTGTCCGACTCTGTGAGACCCCAGAGACGGCGGCCCACCAGGCTTCCCTGTCCCTGGGATTCTCCAGGCAAGGACACTGGAGTGGGTTGCCACTTCCTTCTCCAATACGTGAAAGTGAAAAGTGAAAGTGAAGTCGATCAGTCGTATCCGACTCTTAGCGACCCCATGGACTGCAGCCTACCAGGCTCCTCCGTCCATGGGATTTTCCAGGCAAGAGTGCCGGAGTGGGCTGCCGTTGCCTTCTCCGTGTACTGCCCTAGTGATGAGAAAATAAAGAGTGGCAGAAAGCAGTGCAGCAGGACATATGTTAAGTCCTGTCATGTCCTTGTGCATCGTGCTCAGTCGTGTCCGACTCTTTGCAATACCGTGGACTGTAGCCCACCATGCTCCTCTGTCCATGGGATTTTCCAGGCAAGAATATTGGAGTGGGTAGCCATTCTCTTTTCCAGGGGATCTTCCCGACACAAGGATCAAAATTGCATCTTCTGTGTCTCCTGTGTTGCAGGCCAATTCTTTACCAGCTGAGTCATGTCATGTACTTAAAGCCTACCTATTGGATTAAATACACTAACCTTATTTAAATCTCATAATAAAATATTAGAATTAAACTACTGTCTGGGGTCATCTTGCCAAACTTCAGTTTGGAGGTTGGAATTTCTCCTATGCTCTTTCAGTCAATGTGCTTCCCAAATATACTTAGCCATCCTTACTGAGTACCTAATGAAGCAATGCACATTGTTGGAAACTTCTATTTTGTTAGAAACTTCTTCTAATAAAGAAATGAATTCAGCTTCTCTTCTTGTTTCACCCACTAATTCTAATCTGTCCATTAAAAACATGTGCTTCAGGGAACTCTGTGAACACTTGATATTGTATATAAAAATAATTTTTAAATGTGCCTAAGAACACTTTTCTGGGAGGAGGGTCCATTGGTTTCATTATGTTCTCAACTTAACCTACAAACAAACAAAAGACCAAAAGTCACTGGTCTCAAAACAGTCCAGACAAAGTTGGCTTCCTTTAGTTTCTGGCAGCTCTTCAAATATCCAAGAATAACTGTAATCCATTTTTATTTTTGGTATTTATACAATGAAAGCTTCAAAGTCATTTAAATAGCATGATACTGCAGCTAAATAGGATTCAGATTTTAAGGAGCTCAACTTAAGGTTATTATAAACCTATTCATGTCCATACCTATAAATAAAAAGAGAAGTCAGCTATTAAAACAAAGTAATGTATACTCTAAATGGTGGGAACTAGAGGTTTGTTGCCTTTAAGAAGTAGGATGAAAAAAATAATTCAGGGAATTCTCTCTATGCTCCTGTGTTTAATCACTGCACCTGTAAACTTTTCAGTAACAAAGGATAAGATCATATTAATGGGATTTTTGCCTTTGCTGACAAATAAATATATCAGAATTATTTGTTAAAATGGTTGTAAAATCATTAGCAATTTTAGAAAAGCGTATGACTTTGCTTTGTTAATAGCATGGCTTTATGAGAAGTATCACAATTATCAGAACTTCATGAGAACTTGAAATTTCACTAAAAATTTTCATTTTTATAGCATATAATTTTTCTTTGTTAAATTATTAAAATAAAAAAAATGATACTTTTATGCATAAATTAAAAAAAATTAAATAAAACTAATATTACATGAACTATCAATACCCAGTATATCGATGCTAAGATTTTGGTGTATATACTTTCAGAATAAAATCCCATCTTCCTTGACACCTTTATTTATCAATATATTATGAATGTCCTTTCACAAGAGTGAATATAGATTTGCCTTTTAATTTTAATTATAACATATTTTTCCATTGCTTATATGTATTACAGTTTACTTATAACTGTTTAAATAAACATTTTGTTTCCATTTTTTGCTTTTATAAGCAGCAGTATAATATAAACATTATGTATATATTTTGAGTATTATACATGTTACCAAATTTCCTGAGACCAATTTATACTTCTACCCACAGGAAATTAGAATCTTCCCTCCTTTTGCACACTCAGGCTAAATCTGTTAGGCAAACTGTGTATATTTCTTTGTTTTATGATGCTTTCTTTGGGGGGAGTACTTCAGTGCAAAAGACCACTGTTTCTACCTAGCGGTAATAACAGGGTCAATGTGAGTTCTCCTGGTTTTTGAGGCTTGTGATTCTATGAATAATAAGGGTTATTGTAAGAAGTCTGCAAAGAGCCTATGGTTTTGAAATAGCCTTTGCTTGATAATTCAAAAAGATGAATTCAATCCATCTCTATAAAGAGAAAATATATCTTCATACTCTTATAAGGATGGAAGATGCTGTATAAACATCAATACCTATTATAGTAAATTCCCAATTTGAGAACTATGAGGATGAAAAAAAAGGAAAAGACTGCAGAGAAAGAAAGGATGGATGGCTGAATTCATAGATAATCCAAAAGCTTCATTTTGGCCAATAGCTTATATGAATATCTCACACATGATATTTCCCTCCAAACTACTAACAATGAATTATTTAAAATAAAAGTAAAAAATGAAAATAAAGTTGAAATTAAAATTAAGTGGTGTAAAATAGATCTTTTTTATAACACTAGCTTGAAATAGTTACTCATAAGGAGAAAGTATTTAAAAGAGGGTAGAAAGAACAAGGAGACCTAAGTTTAGATAAATTGACAATGAATCATTTCCTGAAAATTACATTATCATACTTATTCCATTCAATAATTATTTAGAAATTATTCTATTTTACTCATATTGTATCACATAGAAAAACCCAGAAAATGGAGCTAATGGCATTTAAAGTTGTTTAAAAAAAAGAAGAATATTTTTCTTTATTGTATTTTAAACACAATAACAATTAGTATATTAGAAATTGAAAGGAAGTTATGATTATGTATATATTATTTCTTAAGACTCAACAGAACTTACATGTGGTTTATGGAATTTTAAAGCTGAAGTTTAACAAAAGAAGCAATTATGTACCTGAAGTATGATGGAATTAACCTAATTGGATTAATATTTTCAGAGTAATATTAAATCCATTTTTTTCTATTTCTTTTTTTATAGTGTGTATTTCACAAGGTTGTTTGTGATGTTAAGTGAGATACCATATTCATTTATTTATTGTATTTTTTAATTTATTATTTGAATGGCATGCAGGATCTTAGTTCCCCAACTAGAGATCAAGACCATGCAGTGGCAGCAGGGAGCCCTAACTACTGGACCATTAGGGAATTCCCTTTTCTAAAAATTTCCTACTTTTATCTAGTCACAACATTTATAATATAGATTGCATAACTTGATACTCAGTGCTTAGAATATATGCCACTCCCAAACAAATGACAGAGAACATTTTACCTAGTGCTTCCACAGAGCGATCACTATGTCAGTGCCAGGATCTGTTTTGATCCCACCTGTGCTGTCTGCATCACAGGAATTGTACCTTTCTGGAAGCCGTGGTTGGTCGTTTGCATCCTGGCTGATCAAATCATCACTATGCACTGGGCGCAGCACCAGGTTAATTTCGTCTTCGGCCAGTCTGAACTGAAGGCTCTGCAGCCTGCGATAGCACTGGGCTTCTTGGCACGGTCTTCAGTAGCATGCCCTTAGATTTTAGTACATTCTCTTGCCATTTCTCCTTTGTTGAATGTCCTACCCAATTTTTCTGGAGCTCATGCTTTCTTCCTTCCTGGATTGATCCCTTGTTTTGTTGGAGCAAACATTCTCCCTTAGCTTCCTGAGAAGCAGATTTTGAAAACTACATTTTTGATTCCTTGCATGTTCGAAATCTTTTTTCCTACCCTCTTTTGTGATTGAATTGTGCCAGGGCATGCACTCTGAACTTAGAAATAATTCTTCTTCAGATTTTAAAAATCATTATACCATTGTCTCCTAATCATCAATGTTTATACTGTGAAGTCCCATACCTTTCTGATTTCTGACACCACTTGCCTGACACCCTTGACCTTTATTTCTTTTAACTCTCTGGAAGCATGTAAGATCTTTTCATTTATCTACTTTTGAAATTTCATGATGATGTCCCTTGAAAAATGGTTCACATTTTCACCACTATTTTGCAGGAAAAAGGCTATGTTTCTTAACACAGCCATTAAGTTCTGAGAAATTTTATTTTATTATTTCTTTTTAATATTTTCCTAACATTTTCTCTCTCTCTTCTTTATCTCTTTCCAAGACCTTCTATTAGCCACATTTGAAACTGGTTCCTTAAAATATGAACATTTAAATATTTCTTGTCCTTTGTTCTACTTTCTAGATGTTTTTCTTAACAATTTTGATATTTAAAATGCATCAGCATTTTAACACTAATAATTATTTCTTATACTCTGGTCATTACTTTTTTAAAAAGGAATCCTGTTCTTACTTTATAGTTGTAAAATTTTTTCTTATCCAAAAATGATAACATAGTGTAATTATCTGATCCCTATAGATAATATTCACATATCTTATCTTGATTAGCCTTGAAGTTATATTTTTGAAAATTTATTTTGTCTACCCCCCTGCCTTTTTTGTGAGTTTATTTCTTCTGAGTTTCATTTTCATCTGTTTGTGTTGGTCTGCTCGATCATGTTGGATACTTTTTTTAGCTTATCTGGAGATGCTTGATTGTCCAGTAATTTCTGAGAATGAAGCTCTAAGAAGTGGAGAATGAGCTCTGTTGGCTTATGGACTCCTGTTGGGCTTTACATTACGGTTTCTGGGATAAGAACCTGACCTGGAGACCCCAAATATCAAAGTCTGGAGGTCTTTTCTCTTGAGTCAGGTGGTACATGCAAAGAAACCCTTGAGTTCTAAGCTAGTGTGCAACCTCCAGGACTCAGCATTGGGTATCCAAGCACTTAAAATCCTAGGAAGACACTGTAGATCTCTCTGTTGAGCAGGAAGACATTCACTTACTCAGTCTCTAAGAACAGGACTTACAATGCCCTCTTCCTTGCCTCAAATTTGGAGACTTTGGTTCAGTTTCTCCAAAATAAAGCTTTCTCTTTTGTAAATAGGGAAGGAGGCTATTTAAGTTGTGAAGGAGGGAATCGGGGCTTATGTAAGGAAACCACTAAGTCCTAAAGAGTTCTGAATTGGTCCTTAGAAGCACAATTTCCTTAGAAGACAATGTTGCAATCTTAATGTACTTTATAAAAAAGTAGATGACAGGCAGTGTCACAAGCATGGGAGAGTCTCTAAAATATTTTTATGCAATGAACCTATTTTTTGAATAGGGGCTTCCCTGGTGGCTTAGACAGTAAAGCGTCTGCCCGCAATGTGGGAGACCTGGGTTCGATTCCTGGGTCGGGAAGATCCCCTGGAGAAGGAAATGGCAATCCACTCCAGCACTCTTGCCTGGAAAATCCCATGGACGGAGGAGCCTGATAGGCTACAGTTTACGGGGTCGCAAAGAGTCGGATACGACTGAGAGACTTCACTTTCACTTTCACTTTTATTTTGAATAATCTAATAATTTTCATTTTACTAATGAGAATTCATATCCAATATTCATCCAACAAGGCAACATATTTTACCAACATTTAGTAATTTTAACCAGCCAGCTTTGGATGATAATTAAGATATGGATAACAGAAAAAGAGATTAGCCATGCCTGGAGTAGGGCCTTCCCTAAAATGTTGCCTGACCACAACTCAATTGTACATTATTAATTAGTATTTTAACTGACCAACCCTAGCTTGGACATTCTTGGTTAATAACAGCTACAGCCTAAGCTAAGTAGCACATATACTGTATCACACTGCCTGTCATCTACTTTTTTATAAAGTACATTAAGATTGCAACATTGTCTTCTAAGGAAATTGTGCTTCTAAGGACCAATTCAGAACTCTTTAGGACTTAGTGGTTTCCTTACATAAGCATATCTTGGAGATTTTGCAAGTTTAGTTGCAGACCACTGCAATTAAGTGAGTGACATGAAGTTTTTTGTTCCCCAGTAAATATAAAAGTATGTTTATACTATACTGTAGTCTATTAAGTGTGCATAGCACTATGTCTAAAAAGCCAATGTATACACCTTAATTTAAAAATATTTTTATTGCTAAAACATGTTGACCACTCTCTGAGCCATCAGTGAGTCATAATCCTTTTTTTCTGGTGGATGCTTTAATGTTCATGGCTGCTGGCTGACCAGGGTGGTGGTTACTGAAGACTAGGGTGGCTGTAGCAATTTCTTAATATAACATAGCAATGAGGTTTGCCACATTGGTTGACTCTTCTTTTCACAAAAAAATTTCTCTGTAGCAGGTAGTATTGTTTGATAGCATTTTACCCACAGTAAAACTTCTTTCAAAATTGGAGTCAGTCCTCTCAAACACTGTTGCTTCTTTATCAACTAAGTTTATATAATATTCTAAGTCCTTCATTTTCATTTCAACAATCTTCACAGCATCTTTCCCAGGAATAGATTCCATCCCAAGAAACCACTTTTTTTTTTTTTGCTCATCCAGGAGAAGTAACTCCTCATCCAGCAAGTTTTTATCATTAGATTGCAGCAATTCAATCACACCCTAAAGGCTTCTCTTCTAATTCTCTTGCTGTTTCTACCACATCTGCAATTATTTCCTCTACTGAAGTCTTGAGCCCCTGAAAGTCATCTATGGCTGGAATTAGCTTCTTTCAAACTCCTGTTAATTTTAACATTTTGACCTTGTCCCATGAACTATGAATGTTCTTAATAACACCTAGAATGGTTAATCCTTTCCAGAAGGTTTTCAATTTACATTTTCCAGATCAATCAGCAAAATCACTATAAGGCAGCACTTCTTTAAGAAATTCAAAAATGAATTTCTTGAAGAATAAGACTTGAAAGTTGAAATTACTCCTTGATCCATGGGCTAAAGAATGGATGCTGTGCTTCCAGGTGTGAAAATACATTAATTTCTACCAGAGCTCTTGGATGACCAGGTGCATTGTCAATGAGCAAAAATATTTTTAAAGGAATTTTTTCTTTTCTTTTTTTTCCTGAGCAGTAGGTCTCAACAGTGGGCTTAAAATATTTAGGATATCATATTGTAAACAGATGCGCTGTCTTCCAGGCTTTGTTGTTTCATTGATAGTGCAGAGTAGATTTAGCATAATTCTTAAGAATCCTAGAATTTTGGGGAATGGTAAATGAGCATTGGCTTCAACTTCGAGGTATCAGCTCCATTAGCCTTCAACAAGAGAGTCAGCTTGTCCTTTGAAGCTTTGAAGCCAGGCACTGATTTCTTGTCTGTAGCTATGAAAGTCCTAGACGGCATTTGCCTCCATATAATGCTGTTTTGCCTACACTGAAAACCTGTTGTTTAGGTAGCCACCATCATTCAATATCTTAGCTAAATCTTCTGAATAACTTGTTGCTGCTTCTGCATCAGCATTTGCTATTTCACCTTGCACTTTTATGTTATGAAGATGGCTTCTTTTCCCAAATCTCATAAACCAACCTCTGCTAGTTTCAAACATTTCTTCTGTAGTGGTCACACCTGTAAGACTTCATAGAACTGAAGAAAACCAGGGCCTTATTAGGTTGGGATTAGGTTATGGCTTAAGGAAATTGTGTGGCTGGTTTGATCTTCTGTCTAGAAGATCCATACTGGCAATAAGACTGTTTCACTTTCTTATCTGGGCCTTCACTGGAGTAGCACTTTTCATTTCCTCCAAGAGATTTTCCTTTGTGTTGAGAACTTGGATAAGTGTTGGTGCAAGAGGCCTGGCTTCCAGCCTGTCTCAGCTTTTGACATGCCTTCCTCACTAAGCTTAATCATTTCTAGCTTTTGATTTAAGTGAGAGACATGTGACTGTTCCTTTCACTGGAACGCTTAGAGGCCATTGTAGGATTATTAAGTGGTCTAATTTCAATGTTGTTGTGTCTCAGGGAGTAGGAAGTCTCAGGAAGAGGAAGACAGATGGCGAAATGGCCAGTTGGTGGAGCAGCTAGAACATATGGATTAGGTTTGCTATCTTATATGTATGTAGTTCAAGATATGTCAAAACAATTGTTAAGAGTAATATCAAAGATCACTGATCACAGAGCACAACAAATATATTAAAAATGAACAATTTGAAATATTGTGATAATTATTAAAATGTGACCCAGAGACAGGAAGTGAGCAAGTGCTGTTGGAAAAATGGTGTCAATAGATTTTATCAAGGTGGGGTTGCCACAAACATTCAATTGAAAGAACACCCACAATATCTGCCAAGTGTGATAAAGGGAAGCCTAATAAAAGGAGGTCTGTCTGTCATGGTCTTAAGTTTTCTAAGTTTCCTCTATCCCACTAAACCATCACTTTCTCATTGACAAAAGATTGCTGACAAATGTTATCACCTTCTACTGTCACATATTATCTCATTTTCCTTGTCCTTTTGGATTTATACTCTTTTAAAAATACATTTACTTTTATATTAGTTGGATTATAGAAAGAATGAAGATAAATTATTTAAGCCTCATCTCTTAACCAACACTCTATTAAATTTATTTTCCTTAATATGAAAGCATTTTCTTATCAGATCATTTATGCAGAAGTGGGTAAAAATATATATATTTCCAGCCAATATTTTCTATAAAACTGGGCAAAAGATATTGAACTAATATTTCTTAACATCATCTTTATTCTTATGCTGAAAGTGGGAATTCTCCACAAGCAAAAGCAATCAGTTAGAATAAACAATAGGAACAATTCACAAGTTTGACTGTCATAGTTTCAGATCTTTTCTATTATTTAAATTATTGTTCAGCCAATCTCCAAATATTTAATCAAAGTAAAATATAAGTAATAAAATCTCCCAATTACCCCTTTAATTGTGCTCTAAGTAATGAATACAGTTACTGCAAAATATATAGCTATTGTTATGATATTGATGAGACTGTTGAAGATGTCATCATGTCTGGAAAAGTGACCAGAGAGGTTGCTGGGGGCTGCATGTAACTGTGAGGGTTGATTATGGAGGAAAGTCCCAGAAAAAGTGTCTGTGATAGTATAGAGACTTGCCTTCACTACCAGAAAGTAACATTTTGTGTTACCGTTTTCTATAAACACACTTTTGTACTTGAAATAGCTCTAGGTTGAGTTTTGAAATCTAATCTATATTGGCAATATCATAATAGTTGGGATTGTTTCTGCTGTCTTTTGCCTCAGTTTGGGTCACACTGGCTTAAAAAAAGATTGAAGTCTATTTCTACCTATTATAACTAAAATTCTAAAATGTAAACCACACTGTAAATCAGATTTTCAATGTGCTGCACTCTATAATAACAGAATATTTGGGAAAACTTGTGAATATTAGAAAATGAAGCCATACTTTCACAATTGGTATATTTACTGTCTGAGCTACTCAATTACCATGTGAATATAGGTGGCAACAGTGACAGTAAGAAGTCTGCCTGCAATGTGAGAGGCCCAAGTTCTATCCCTGGGTCGGGAAGATCCCCTGGAGAAGGAAATGGCAACCCACCTCAGTATCTTGCCTGGAAAATCTCATGGACGGAGGAGCTTGGCAGACTACTGTCCCTGGGGTCGCAAAGAGTTGTACACGACTGAGCGACTTCACTTAAACTTAACAGAAAGGCAATTTTACGGTTAAAGCAGATGGATTAAATCTATTTATCAGTGAAAACTAAGAGATGCAACAACAATCAGAAAGATAGTTGGTTCTCAAACTCATAATAACATCAATTTTCTATGACCATTTAGAAAGCAGCTTTAAAAATTAAACTTTGTATTAATAAAAATTTTATCTGAACTTCTAACTTACTGCATAATTTGGGAACTTGGTCTGGAATCATGAAATGTCCTACATAGTATGGCTATTTATTTATACAATAGACTAGATTCTTGTTTACTTTGTCTGCTTTCTTCTTCTGGCAACCACTTGGGGCCAGTATATGAACAAAGAGAACATGAGGTATGATAAATTTAATAGTAAGCATACATATATTTGTTGAATTTTTTTAAATTTTATTTTATTTTTAAACTTTACATAATTGTATTAGTTTTGCCAAATATCAAAATGAATCCATCACAGGTATACATGTGCTCCCCATCCTGAACCCTCCTCCCTCCTCTCTCCCCATACCATCCCTCTGGGTCGTCCCAGTGCACTAGCCCCAAGCATCCAGTATCGTGCATTGACCCTGGATTTTTTAAAATGTTGTAGGGTTGGGCTGTAAAAAAGTTTAGGGACATAAGGTCTTGTTATACTGGAAAATTTGAGAGTTAATAAAACACATACTAGGAATGTCATCACTGATGTATGCAAATAAATTCTCTATGTTATGAGAATAATGTCAGAAGGTCTATGTGGCATAAACTTAAAGAAAAATGAATTAATTTGATTTAATTAATTTATTGTTTTGCTTAACCATTAAATAAATGTTGCATGAATTCCTACCATGTGTTAGTCTTGTACTAGGCCTTGCAGAAAGAATAAAGATGAATAAAACATGTCTCTTGCCTGGGGGCACTCACAGTCATGGTCTAGTGAATGATAATAAAAAACTAAGTCCACGAAGAGAAGGATTTGTGTGATCAATGTGTTGGGAATTAAAGTCTGGTAGGCCGTCTATCCCCAATGGTTGATTTATTGATTTTTACCTTATCTTATTCCAGAAAGTATGTTTTAGGAATGAGATAGACACAATGAAACAAATATGAAAGCTGGGGTGTTAAGGAAAATAGAAAACGTAACCCTTACAAAGGTAGAGATAAATATACATCTCTTTTTCCAAAGGATAAACTAAATTCCAATGAACGCTAAAGTAGGTATAAACAAAGAAAATATTGAGAAAGTAGAAGAGTGGAATGTTGACTTCTTTCAGATTGGAAGAATAGTACAAAATGCAAGTATTTCAAGTATTATTAAAGTTACTTGCTAATACTTTGAAAAATTGAATATCACCTCTCAGTATGAGATAAATGTGCTTTAAACACTTCAAGAGGCAATATGTGGCAGTTAATATTTGTTGCTTTTTATTTCTTTATATTATATATTTACCATTGTTGTTCTTATTATCATATCCCTATACATTAAAAATTTAAAAAAGAGATGAAAAGTTTATATCACATTTTCTTATAACTTCAATAGAGATTTGATGAAAAATTTTATACTTTGGTGTCATCTTGATTCTTGAACTTACTCCCAGATCAGCTAAAAATTTGTCCTATGGCCTGAGGCAAGGAAAAACCACAGAGTCATGCAATAATTTCCTGACAGATCAGACAACCCAGTTATTCCATGTCCCCAGGTGTCCCAGTGACCTAGATTATTGTCAACAACAAAGATTGCCTTAGCTTTAAGTTTAAAATATCTGCTGGGTTTGCAAACTCAGATTCATTTTACCATCTAGCTGAAGATGAATTTTAGGGTGCTGGAGATTGCTCTCATTCATTCATCCACTCTTACTTAGTTCTTAGTGCAAAAGAAAGAGTGTCACCTACTGGATGTGGGATAGGAAGAGAATATTAACAAAAAATGGATTCTTATGAAAGGCAGATTCAAAGTAAATGTGAAAGGAAAAATGTCAAAGAATGTCTCATTTCCCTAATAATAATTACATAAATTTGCTTAAATGCTTTTA
The DNA here is from genome assembly GCF_029378745.1 of Bos indicus. NCBI lineage: Eukaryota > Metazoa > Chordata > Mammalia > Artiodactyla > Bovidae > Bos > Bos indicus. The sequence goes on along the minus strand of NC_091764.1, from coordinate 54,376,164 downwards.
TTGTCAATAAATACTGCATGGACATTATCCTAGAATTTCCATCTAAATATTTAGAAATAAAGATTTCCTCTTGTTTTCTTATACCTTATTTTTAAAGAATTTTTTAAAAATTTAGAGCAGTTTTAAGATTCACCGCAAAATTATGCAGAAGGTACAAAAATTTCTTGTTTAGCCTGCCCCTTCTAAGCACACATATATGGGCATAACTCCCCTGTTATCAACATCACTTACCAGAGTGGTATTTGTTACAATTCATGAATCTACATTTACAAATTACAATAAACTAAAGTCCACAGTTTACATTAGGGTTTGTTCTTGGTGTTGTACATTTCATAGGTTAGGAAAAGTGAATAATGCTATGTATCCATAATTATAATATTATATAGATTATTTTTACTGCCCTAAAGTTTCTCTGTGCTCCATCTATTCATCCCACTCTCCTTCCCTTGAGGAAACTTTCTTTTTACTGTCCCTATATTTTGCCTTTTCCAAAATGTGATATAATTGAAAACACACAGTATGTAGCCTTTTCAGATTGGCTTCTTACACTTAGTATTTGTTTCCTCTATGTCTTTTCATGACTCCACAGCTCCTTTCTTCTTAGCAATGTATCATATTCCATCATCTGAATGTGCAGGTTTATTTATTCATTTACCTACTGACAGATATCTTGGTTGCTTCCAGGTTTTGGCAATTCTGAATCAAGATGCAATATACATCTGTGTGCACATTTTGTGTGGATACAATTTTCAACTCCTCTGATAAATACCAAGGAGCCTGATTCCTGGATTGTATGATAAGAGTATGTTAGTTTTATAGAAACTGCCAAATTACCTTCAAAAGTGAAAGTATTTATACTTAGGTATAAATCTAATGAAACATATACAAGATGTATGTGAGGTAAACTACAGATCTCTGACTAACAAAACTTTGAAAGAGCTAAATAAATGAAGAGATTCCATCTTCATGGATAGGAAGACTCAGTATTGTTAAGATGTCAGTTCTTCCGAAGTTGCTCTATTTATTGATTGAATGCAATCCCAGTCAAAATCCCAGCAAGTTATTTTGTTTATATTGACAATTTGATTATGAAGTTTATGTGGAGAGATAAAAGACCAAGGATAGCCAACACAGCATGAAGAAGTAATATAAAATATAAAGTTGGAGGATTAACACTATACTACCCATCTTCAAGACTTAGTTTAAAGCTACAGTAATCAAGTGAAATGAAATGAAAGTCACTCAGTCATGTTCTACTCTTTGTGACTCCATGGACTATACAGTCCATGGAATTCTCTGGGCCAGAATACTAGAGTGGGTAGCCTTTCCCTTCTCCAGGGGATCTTCCCAACCCAGGGGTCGAACCCAGGTCTCCCGCATTGTAGGCAGATGCTTTACCAGCTGAGCCACAAGGGAAGCTCAAAAATACTGGAGTGGGTAGCCTATCCCTTCTCCAGGGGATCTTCTTGATCCAGGAATCAAATGGGGGTCTCTTGCAATGCAGGCAGATTACCAACTGAGCTATCAGGGAATTCAGTTCAGTTCAGTTCAGTCGCTCAGTTGTGTCTGACTCTTTGCGACCCCATGAATCGCAGCACGCCAGGGCTCCCTGTCCATCACCAACTTCCGGAGTCCACCCAAACCCATGTCCATTGTGTCAGTGATGCCATCCAACCATCTCATCCTTTGTCATCCCCTTTTCCTCCAGCCCTCAATCTTTCCCAGCATCAGGGTCTTTTCAAGTGAGTCAGCTCTCTGCATCAGGTGGCCAAAGTATTGGACTTACAGCTTCAACATTAGTCTCTCCAATGAACACCCAGGACTAATCTCCTTAAGGATGGGCTGGTTGGATCTCCTTGAAGTCCAAGGGACTCTCGAGAGTCTTCTCCAACACCACAGTTCAAAAGCATCAATTCTTTGGCGCTCAGCTTTCTTTATAGTCCAACTCTCACATCCATACATGACTACTGGAAAAATCATAGCCTTGACTAGACGCCCGGCCTCTCTGTCCATCACCATCTCCCGGAGTTCACTCAAACTCACGTCCATCGAGTTGGTGATGCTATCCAGCCATGTCATCCTCTGTCGTCCCCTTCTCCTCCTGCCCCCAATCCCTCCCAGCATCAGAGTCTTTTCCAATGAGTCAACTCTTCGCATGAGGTGGCCAAAGTACTGAAGTTTCAACTTTAGCATCATTCCTTCCAAAGAACACCCAGGGCTGCTCTCCTTCAGAATGGACTGGTTGGATCTCCTTGCAGTCCCAGGGACTCTCAAGAGTCTTCTCCAACACCACAGTTCAAAAGCATCAATTCTTCAGCACTCAGCTTTCCTCACAGTCCAACTCTCACATGCATATATGACCACTGGAAAAACCATAGCCTTGACTAGACGGACCAAAGTAATGTCTCTGCTTTTTAATATGCTATGTAGGTTGGCCATAACTTTTCTTCCAAGGAGCAAGCGTCTTTTAATTTCATGGCTGCAATCACCATCTGCAGTGATTTTGGAGCCCAGAAAAATAAAGCCTGACACTGTTTCCACTATTTCCCCATCTATTTGCCATGAAGTGATGGGACCAGATGCTATGATCTTTGTTTTCTGAACATTGAGCTTTAAGCCAACTTTTTCACTCTCCTCTTTCACTTTCATCAAGAGGCTTTTTAGTTCTTCATCACTTTCTGCCATAAGGGTGGTGTCATCTGCATATCTGAGGTTATTGCTATTTCTTCCAGCAATCTTTTTTTTTTTTTTTCTTCCAGCAATCTTGATTCCAGCTTGTGCTTCCTCCAGCCCAGCATTTCTCATGATGTATTCTGCTTATCAGGGAAGCCCTACAGTAATCAAGACACTGTGCTATTTGGAAAATAATAGACAAGTAGATGGATGTAACAGAATAGAGAGCTATAGGAGAAAAAAACTAGGTGAATCTATGTGTGCCCCTCTTTACCTCTGATAATTTTCCTTGCTTCAAAACCTGCTTGTCTATAATTAATATAGCTACTCTTGCTTTATTTTTATCAATGTCAGCATGGTATGTTTTATCCAGCCACTTACTTTTAATTTTTATGGCTCTAGAATTGATGCTTTCAAACTGTGGTTCTGAAGAAGACTCTGGAGAGTCCCTTGGAGAGCAAGGAGATTAAACCACTCAATCCTAAAGGAAACCATAGTCTGAATATTCATTGGAAGGACTGATACTGAAGCTGAAGCTCCAATACTTTGATGACTTGATATGAAGAGCCAACTCACTGGAAAATACCCTGATCCTGGGAAAGATTGAAGGAAAGAGGAGAAGGGGGTGGTAGAGGATGAGATGGTTGGATGGCATCACATACTCAATGGATATGAGTGTGATAGTGAAGGACAGGGGAGGCTGGTGTGCTACAGTTCATGGGGTCGCAAAGAGTTGGACATGACTTAGCAACTGAACAACAAAATTTAAAGTGAGTTTCTTGTGGACAACATACAGTTGGGTCAAGTCTTTTGATCCATTCTGGCAATCTTTGTCTTTTGACTGGCACCTGTAGAGCACTGACATTCAAAGTGATTATTGTTACATTTGGATGAATATCTACCATATTTGTTGCTATGCTTTATTTGTTGCCCTTTTTGTTCTTATTTTATCCTCTACTCTTTTTCTGCCTTTGTGGTTTTAATTGAGCATTTTAAATGATTCCATTTTCTCTTTTTTTAGCTCATCAGTTATATTCTATTCTTTAATATTTTAGTGGTTATTCTAGAGTTTACAATACACATTTACAATGAATACAAGTCTACTTTTAAATACTACAATGCCACTTTACTGACAGTGTGAGTTCCTTATAACAAAATATTCCTAATTCCTCCTTCTTATCTATTGTGTCACTGTTGCCATTTATTTCAGTAATATATAAGCATACATAAGCATAAATGTGTATATATATATATGATATATGCATAAGCACTTATTATCAAATCCATTGTTACTATTATTATTTTGAAAAAAATGTTACCTGTTAGATGAATTAAGAAAAATAAAAATAAAAGTTTGATTTAATTTTCACTTAGTCCTTCTTTGATGCTCTTGCTTTCTTCATGTACATTGAGTTTCTGACATATTAATTTCTTCTCTCTAGAGAACTTTCAATTTTTTGCAAGGCAGGTCTACTGGCAACATATTTTCTCAATTTTTGTTTGTCTGAGAAAGTATTTCTCTTTCACATTGAAGTTATTTGAAGAATAGCTTCATTGAGTAGAGGATTTTAGTTGGTATTTTTTTTTCTCTCAGCACTTTAAATATTTGACTACATTCTCTTCTTTTTTGCATGGCTTCTGAAAAGAATCTGGATGTAACTCTTACCTTTGTTGCTGTATAGGTAATATGTTTTCCCCCTCCTCTGGCTTCTTTTAAGAAATTTTCATCTTCAATTTTTTTTGTAATTTGAAAATGATATGCCTAAGTGTAGGGTTTTTTTTTTTTTCCCCATTTATTCTATTTGTTGTTTTTGGAAATTCCTGATCTGTAGCTTGGTATTTGACCTTAACTTGGGGGAAATTACTAGTCATTATTTTTTCAAACATTTTTTCTATTCTCTTCTTTCTCCATCTCGTATACTCATTAAATGTATGTCACACCTTTTTAATTGCCCCCACAGTCATTGGATACTAAGTGCTGTGATTTTCAGTCCTTTCTTCTCTTTGCTTTTCTGTTTTGGAGGTTTCTACTGAAGTACCTTCAAGTTGAGTCTTTCCCCAGCTTATCTTGTTTACTAGTAAACCCAACCCTTGTAGCTCAACTGGTAAAGAATCTGCCTGCAATGTGGGTTCGATCCCTGAGTTGGGAGGATCCCCTGGAGAAGGGAATGGTTACTCACTCCAGTATTCTGGCCTGGAGAATTTCATGGCCTATATAGTCCATGAGGTTGCAAAGAGTTGGACATGACTGAATAACTTTCACTTCAGTTCACTTTAATAAACCCAACAAAGGCATTCTTCACTTCTGTTACAGTGTTGTTGTTGTTTTTTTCCCAATCGCTAGCATTTCTTTTTGGTCTTTCTTAGGATTTCCATTTCTCAGCTCATGTTGTCCATCTGTTCTTGCATGTTGTCTATTTTACCTACTAGAGTCCTTTGCATATTAATCATAATTGTTTTAAATTCCTAGTCTGAAAATTCCAATATCCTTACCATGTCTGATTTTGATGCTTGCTCAATATTTTCAAATGTGTGTTTTGCTTTTTGGTATGTGTTGTAATTTTTTTAATAGTCAAACATGATGTATTAGGGAAAAGGAACTGCTGTAAACAGGCTTTTAGTAATGTGGCTGTGAGGTGGGGTCATGGGGGTCTCAATCTTTCAGGGAGCCTATGCCACTGGACTGTGAACTTCACAGGTGTTTTTCATTTTTCTAGAATGATACCCTTCTAAGTGAAAGAGGCTGGCTAGAGTGGGCTGGAGTTGAATAATACCTTTCTCCCAGGTGTGTTAAGGCTCTGATAACCACCATCAGGTTAGTCTCTGGTTAATTTGTTTCCTCTGAGGTCAGTCCTTATAAAGAGCAGAATGCTCTGGTATGTTTCAAAATGGTTCCTTTCCTTTCCCTTCAGAAGCATGAGGGAATTTTCTCTAATATACTGTGGAAACTTGGTTGAGCTCCTGGATGTAAATCTCTCCAAACAGTACATGCTCACCCATGACTGGATCCCCCTAGAGTTTTTATCTCCCAGAGTCGTCCAAACTGTGCTTTCATCAATTTGTCAATTACAGATCTGATTTTCCTACCCTGGTACTGGTTCCTGTGGTCGTTTTAGCTCATAAATCTCTGCTCCACAGAGTTATTTTCTATATTCACTTGTGTGTCTTTCTGATCATGTGAATTCACAATTTGCCCTGTATTCTCACCACTCTTATGGGTCCTAGAAGGATTGTTGATTTTTCAGTATATTCAGCTTTTTACTTACTCTTTGGATAGAGTGGTAGCTTACAAGATCCTTACATTGGGAACTGGGAGTCTGTTTTATACATTAAAAATTTTTCATTTATTTTTTATCTAGTAATATAGAACAATTACATATCCTCTTATGTTGTCTATGTAAAGAAGATTAACTTTCTTGACAGTCTAATCCTACAATATGGAAAACTCAGGTTATTAAAAGACTAAAAACATTTAAACTTGGATTCTAGTAATTAAAGGTGGTCAAAGTTGAGAAGAAAACTCTGGTCTAAATATGGTCACTGATTTTCATCAATATGAAGTCAGCACTTACAGTTTAAATGGCTGTTTATTTAGCTTGTTGTATTACATTCTCTTTTTTTTTGGCATATGTCAGTATTTTATTAACAACTGCAGAATATTCTGCTTAAAGTTCCACAAATTAAAGACTGACATCACAATCACATCAGAAGTAAGAATGTGATTAAGAAGACTAAGTACAATAAGGATAGTAATAGTTATAGTAACTGCATGTATTGAGTACTTCTGTGTCATGCACTGTAACTTACATATTTATTCTGCACAAAAACTGTCATAGATATTCTACTGTTCCCATTTCAAAGATGAGACTATTTAGAAAAGTTAGACAATTTACTCTATATTAAGATGCTAGAAAGTAGTATATTCGATATAATAAAATACCAATGATCTTGACAAATATAATACATACCATATTTGAAAGCCAACCATCTCCTCTTGAAAAATACAGTAATGTCTTTCCAACTGGGCTGGCCAAGTGAAATTAAGGAAAAATCAACAAGAAAGCAGGTTTACAGATGAAAAATTTAAGTCCTCACAGAGAAAATGATAATAAGATTAAGAATTGGTCAAACTGCAAGTCCTTACCAAAAAAAAAAGTCTTTATAAATACTTGCACAATTGTCTAACACAATCATACCCATTTTGAACACTTACTGTGTGCTAATTTATAAATTAGTTCATTTAATTTTCACAACTACCCCAGGAGTTGTTGCCAAAAGGTGGCAGTATCAGGATGCAAGCCAGAAAAATTGATCTGTTCCCCTACAGCCTATGTAATCAGCCACCATGCTATGACCAGGAGCACTTTCACACCTTCAGGCTTCCTGATTTTCTTTTCTTTTCTTTTTTTAAATTAATTAATTTATTTTAATTGGAGGCTAATTACTTTACAATATGGTAGTGGTTTTTGGAGAAGGCAATGGCACCCCAGAGTCGGACATGACTGAAGCGACTTAGCAGCAGTAGCAGCAGCAGTGGTTTTTGCCACACATTGACATGACTCAACCATGAGTGTACATATGTCCCCTATCCTGAACCCCCCCTCCTTTTCCCTCCCCATCCCATCCCTCAGGGTCGTCCCAGTGCACTGGCACTGAGCGCCCTGTCTCATGCATCGGACCTGGACTGGTCATCTATTTCAATATTGGTAATATACGTGTTTCAGTGCTATTCTCTCAAATCATCCCACCCTCGCCTTTTCCCACAGAGCACCAGCCCCAAGCATCCAGTATCTTGCATCAAACCTGGACTGGCGACTCGTTTCATATATGATATTATACATGTTTCAATGCCATTCTCCCAAATCATCCCACCCTCTCCCTCTCCCACAGAGTCCAAAAGACTGTTCCATACATCAGTGTCTCTTTTGCTGTCTTGTTTACAGGGTTACTGTTACCATCTTTCTAAATTCCATATATATGCGTTAGTATACTGTATTGGTATTTTGGTGTTTTTTTTGGTGTTTTTTTTTTTTTTTTGGCTTACTTCACTCTGTATAATAGGCTCCAGTTTCATCCACCTCATTAGAACTGATTCAAATGTATTCTTTTTAATGGCTGAGTAATACTCCATTGTGTATATGTACCACAGCTTTCTTATCCATTCATCTGCTGATGGACATCTAGGTTGCTTCCATGTCCTGGCTATTATAAACAGTGCTGCGATGAACATTGGGGTACACGTGTCTCTTTCAATTCTGGTTTCCTCAGTGTGTATGCCCAGCAGTGGTATTGCTGGGTCATAAGGCAGTTCTATTTCCAGTTTTTTAAGGAATCTCCACACTGTTCTCCATAGTGGCTGTACTAGTTTGCATTCCCACCAGCAGTGTAAGAGGGTTCCCTTTTCTCTGCATCCTCTCCAGCATTTAAAGTTTGTAGACTTTTTGATAGCAGCCATTCTGACTGGCATGAGATGGTGCCTCACTGCAGTTTTAATTTGCATTTCTCTGAAAATGAGTGATGTTGAGCATCTTTTCATGCGTTTGTTAGCCATATGTATGTCTACTTTGGAGAAATGTCTGTTTAGTTCTTTGGCCCATTTTTTGGTTGGATCATTTATTTTTCTGGAATTCAGCTTCAGGAGGTGCTTGTATATTTTTGAGATTAATTCTCTGTCAGTTGCTTCATTTTCTATTATTTTCTCCCATTCTGCAGGCTGTCTTTTCACCTTGCTTATAGTTTCCTTAGTTGTGCAAAAGCTTGTAAGTTTAATTAGGTCCCATTTGTTTATTTTTGCTTTTATTTCCAATATTCTTGGAGGTGGGTCATAGAGGATCCTACTGTGATTTATGTCAGAGAGTGTTTTGCCTATGTTTTCCTCTAGGAGTTTTATAGTTTCTTGGTCTTACATTTAGATCTTTTATTTTTGTGTATGGTGTTAGAAAGTGTTCGAGTTTCATTCTTTTACAAGTGGTTGACCAGTTTTCCCAGCTGCTGCTGCTGCTAAGTCGCTTCAGTCATGTCTGACTCTGTGTGACCCTATAGACGGCAGCCCACCAGGCTTCCCCGTCCCTGGGATTCTCCAGGCAAGAACACTGGGGTGGGTTGCCATTTCCTCCTCCAATGTGTGAAAGTGAAAAGTGAAAGTGAAGTCACTCAGTCATGTCCTACTCTTTGCAACCCCATGAACTGCAGCCTACCAGGCTCCTCTGTCCATGGGACTTTCTAGGCAAGAGTACTGAAGTGGCTTGCCATTGCCTTCTCTGGTTTTCCAAACACCACTTGTTAAAGAGATTGTCTTTTCTCCATTGTATATTCTCACCTTCTTTGTCAAAGATAAAGTGTCCATAGGTGCATGAATTTATCTCTGGGCTTTCTATTTTGTTCCATTGATCTATATTTCTGTCTGTGTGCCAGTACCATACTCTCTTAATGACTGTAGCTTTGTAGTATAGTCTGAAGTCTGGTAGGTTGATTCCTCCAGTTCCATTCTTCTTTCTCAAGATTGATTTGGCTATTTGAGGTTTTCTGTATTTCCATACAAATTGTGAAATTATTTGTTCTAGTTCTGTGAAAAATACTGTTGGTAGCTTAATAAGGATTGCATTTAATCTATAGATTGCTTTGGGTAGTATATTCATTTTCACTATATTGATTCTTCTGATCCATGAACATGGTATATTTCTCAATCTATTTGTGTCATCTTTAATTTCTTTCATCAGTGTTTTATAGTTTTCTATACATAGGTCTTTTGTTTGTTTAGGTAGATTTATTCTAAAGTATTTTATTCTTTTTGTTGCAATGGTGAATGGAATTGTTTCTTTAATTTCTCTTTCTGTTTTCTCATTGTTAGTGTATAGGAATGCAAGGGATTTCTGTGCGTTGATTTTATATCCTGCAACTTTACTAAATTCATTGATTAGCTCTAGTAATTTTTGGTGGTGTCTTTAGGGTTTTCAAGTAGAGGATCATGTCATCTGCAAGCAGTGAGACTTTTACTTTTTCCAGTCTGGATTCCTTTTATTTCTTTTTCTTCTCTGATTGCTGTGGCTAAAACTTCCAAAACTATGTTGAACAGTAGTGGTCTTGTTCCTGTCTTTAGGGGAAATGCTTTCAATTTTTTTTCACCATTGTGGCATTGAGGATAATGTTTGCTGTGGGTTTATCATATATGGCTTTTATTATATCGAGGTATGTTCCTTCTATGCCTGCTTTCTGGAGGGTTTTTATCATAAATGGGTGTTGAATTTTGTCAAAGGCTTTCTCTGCATCTATTGAGATAATCATATGGTTTTTATCTTTCAATTTGTTAATGTGGTGTATCACATTGAATGATTTGCGAATATTGAAGAATCCTTGCATCCCTGGGATAAAGCCTACTTGGTCATGATGTATGATGTACATTCTTTAAGTATATATTATGTACTCCATAGAATCCTAGTTAGCTTAAAAAATAATATTAGTCCCTTTTGCTTTCAGATGCTCTAATATTTGTGCCTATTTGGCCTCTATACCTAAATACCTTGGATTACCAACTTCTCATGAAATATAAATTATAGGTATATAAATATGGTAGGCTTTCTCTAAAAGTCACATTTACCTCAATCTATCATGGAATTTATATTATAAATCCCCCTTTTTCCTGTTTGTGTTAAAATAAGGAGTTGTAGTCTCTTGTGTTCTAGAGTTTTGTAATCTATTTAGAATTTATTCACTTACCAAGTATTGTCTGTATTTTTTCAGGTGATAAGGAAAAGTAATCAATACATAGAGTGATCTGTTCTAATGAAATTCACAGTTTAGTGACAAATTTTTAGGACATTATTCAATAATTATCACAACATATTGTATAATCGTATACTATATAGTCATAATCTAGAGTTCACATTTAGGGAGATGAAGCATAAGAAGCACATTTTTCAGATTGGCTCATTCAGTATCCACTCATAACTCCTTTTAGACTTCTTTTTTTTCACTAGACAGTCTGAAAGTGTAAAACCTACATTTTTAAGATTTTTAGACATGATATTCCCCTAGAGAAGCTAGACTCCATATTGAGAAGCTCCTGAGGGATACTAGAAAGGCAATCTGAAGTAACACCTGGTGAAATCATCGCTGTGGCAGTCATGATGCAAAGTCTACAGCATAATCTCCAGCAACATGGGAACTAAGCAGTGGATATTGGTTGCAGTGGGCTTTCCACTGGAACATTCCTGTGGCATGGTGTATATTTCTCCAGGATGTATGCCTCTTGCCTGGCTTTGTAGCAACAAAGCTTGGCTTGCTGGCCCTTGCAGAAATTCTTTATCTTAATACTTCTGAAATAATTCCTTTTCTTATTAACACAGCTGAAGGAGACTGTTTATTATAACAAGGACCATGACAATAGACTATGCTTTCTAAGTCTCCATTAAAAATCTGTCTTTGGGAGTTTAGGTTTTGAATAATCTTGAATCTGAGATCATATGTGAATTCATGAACTTGTGGTGCCCATGACCCATAGTTGTACAACTCAAAATCTTTACTAATTTTGTGTTGAGAGCTTGGACTTTGATTTCTGATAGGGATTTTTGTTATTGTTTTTACTTTTTTTTTTAACTTAGACTCAAGACTCCATACCAACTGTAAACTCTCCTGAAGCCTATTCCACAAACTAGAAAGGTGTTTCAGACTGAGATTATGAAGCTCCCCTGCCAAATATTGGATTTAAAATCCTAGTCTCCCACTTTTAAGATATCAAGATCTGAACTCTTAAGGTTTGCTCATTTATCACTATCTTTTTTTTTTTCCCTTCATTTCCATTAATAGCACATATGGCACTTTCTTCATTTTGAGTTTATAAAGTATTAAAATACTTTTTTAATTTTGTGATTTGTTAGTGAGGTCACAGTCAATGTCTGTTCTTCTATATTGCAGTAAGTCTATTTTAAAATGTCTATCAACAATCAAAAATGTTTAGCATGAATTCTCATTAGACTGTAACATTTATGAGCTGACAATTTCTTACAAAAAGGACAGCAGTTGGTATGCAGTCATGGGGAAAGAAAAAGATATTGAAAGAGGAAAAAAATTTTATGTATTACCAGCACCATCTCTGGTAGAAGCTAGTTTGTTTTGGAGCATTAGAGCTGATTATCTAGAACTGTACTGTTGAATATGTTAGCTATTAATCAGATTTGGCTATTGAAATTTAAACTAATTGCATTAAATGAATTTAAAAATTCATTTCCACAGTTACACTGGCTACATTTCAAGGGCTCTGTAGCCACATGTGCTAAAGGCTAATGTGTTGGATGCTTACTGTGGTGTCAGACACTGTTCTCATCATTGGCATTACTCAGGAATACAGCTCCTGTCCTAAGGAGCTGCCTCTAGTCAGGGAAAAGAGAAATTAAATACGTAACCTAGTTAAAAAAAAAAGTAAGAACAATTTAGGTATTGGTATGTAATGACAAATATAAAATAGGATAATATTATAGTGACTAGAGGGCTGCTTAATAGGTAGATTTATAAGTGAAGGTTCCTTGGATTACCAGTTGAATGGTAACAAAACAAAATGTAAGAATCTTAGTGTGTACAAAGCAGATACAGTAATGGGCACAGAGGCTTAAGACAGGAAAAAATCTCAACACATTTAAGATGCAGACAAAAGGCCAGTGTGACTGGAGATTAGTGGAAGGGAGGAGAGTAGAAGGAGATGAAATTGAAGACATTGGCCTAAGAGTTTGAATTTTCTTTTGGTTATAGCAAGAAGCTTTTGAAGAATTTTTTTTATTCTTTTTATTTATTTTTTATTTTATTTTTTAACTTTACAATATTGTATTGGTTTTGCCATATTTTAAACAGAAGAGCAACATGATCTAATATATATTACCAAAATCATGAATAAAATGAGAGCAGGACAAATTTTTATAGAAGTGACTTACAAACTGAGTTTTGAAAGTATTGTTTCTTCATCATTATTTACTTTGCTCATTTCCAGGAAAAGGGGAAAGGAAGTCCTGCCTTATAGTGTCTAGTAATAGACTATTTTTTCAGTCCATTTAGTGGACTTTTTGGGGCAGAGATCTTGGTGTACGGAGAGAGTGGACTGGGGACTGGGGTGGTGAATTAAGAGTGGATGAGCAGGTTACTTTTTAATATGCTGTCCAAGTTGGTCATAACTTTTCTTCCAAGGAGTAAATATCTTTTAATTTCATGGCTTCAGTCACCATCGCAGTGATTTTGCTGCTAAGTCACTTCAGTCGTGTCCGACTCTGTGTGACCCCACAGACGGCAGCCCACCAGGCTCCCCTGTCCCTGGGATTCTCCAGGCAAGAATACTGGAGTGGGTTGCCATTTCCTCCAATGCACAAAGTGAAAAGTGAAAGTGAAGTCGCTCAGTCATATCTGACTCTTAGCGACCCCATGGACTGCAGCCCACAGGCTCCTCCATCCATGGGATTCCCCAGGCAAGAGTACTGGAGTGGGGTGTCACTGCCTTCTCCGTGCAGTGATTTTGGAGCCCCTCAAAATAAAGTCAACCACTGTTTCCACTGTTTCCTCATCTATTTGCCATGAAGCAATGGGACCAGCTGCCATGATCTTAGTTTTCTGAATGTTGAGCTTTAACCCAACTTTTTCACTCTCCTCTTTCACTTTCATCAACAGGTTCTTTAGTTCTTCTTTGCTTTCTGCCATAAGGATGGTGTTATCTGCATATCTGAGGTTATTGATATTTCTCCTGGAAATCTTGATTCCAGGTTGTGCTTCCTTCAGCCCAATGTTTCTCATGATGTATTCTGCATATAAGTTAAATAAGCAGGGTGACAATATACAGCCTTGGCCAACCTAGACAGCATATTAAAAAGCAGAGACATTACTTTTCCAACAAAGGTTTGTCTAGTCAAGGATATGGTTTTTCCAGTAGTCATGTATGGATGTGAGAGTTGGTCCATAAAGAAAGCTGAGCACTGAAGAGTTGATGCTTTTGAACTGTGGTGTTGGAGAAGACTCTTGAGAGTCCCTTGACTGCAAGAAGATCCAACTACTCCATCCTAAAGGAAATCAGTCCTGAAATATTCATTGGAAGGACTGATGTTGAAGCTGAAACTCCAATACTTTGGCCACCTGATGCAAAGAACTGACTCATTGGAAATGACCCTGATACCGGAAAAGACTGAAGGTGGGAAGAGAAGGGGATGACAGAGGATGAGATGGTTGGATGGCATCACCAACTCAATGGACATGAGTTTGAGTAAATTCCCAGATTTGGTGATGGACAGGGAGGCCTGGGGTGCTGCAATTCATGGGGTCACAAAAAGTCAGACATGACTGAGTGACTGAACTGAATTGAACTGAGCAGGTTGCATTTACTGGGGGAAACCAGATATACCCATTTCATGAAAGTTGGAAAGAGAAAATAAAAATGATCACATGTAAAATTTCCTTCAAGTAAACATTCTGAAATTATTTCTTATCCTATCTCACTAATATTATCAAAACTAAGGGTTGAAATATTCTTTTAAGGATATTAATTAGCTACCTGCCTATGACTTTTTTGAAGACCCATTAATGCAAGTATAATGGGGCAGGTGCAAGTTTAAAGCACCTGAGGGTAATATGTTTCAACTCGTTTGCATTGTTTAATGAGACAATGAATTCAGTGGACTTCAAATGTGTCCCATCTTATAAATTATTGTGTTATTAACTTTAACAGGTTAGTGGAAGCACTAGTCACATCTCTGTTGCCTAGTGTTAGTACTCTAGATAATAGCTGGGGACAAGGGGTATTAATCCCTATATTATTGGCTCCTGAGAAAGTGATCCTCTTACATGCGAGGAATTTAGAAGGAAAATACATATAAATGCATGAGAAAAAGAGGAAAAAATTATGGGAATTTATATCAAAACCCCCTGGATTTTATACCTTCTCTTTATTTTCATGCAGGACATTAATTAGATGGACAATTTAAGTTTGTGTTTATAGGTACCAGTTATTGTTCCATTTTGCTCATTTTCCCAGTTTTTGATGGTTTTATGGGTTTTAATTTTAGTGTAAGAGTAAGAAAAACAGTTTAGTTCTGTGCTTCTCTATTTTTACTTAGTCTCCTAGTGTGTATTTTAGCTTTCTTGATGGGATTACCAGTGAGCAAGTTGCAGTGTTGTATACTATTGCTCTAGTGGTCCCAGTTAATATCCTAGTGCCTTAATGATTAGTGTCTGTGTGCTTAGGTAATTTAAATTGTTCCTCCATAGCTCAGGATATTTTGAACTGAATTGACACTGATAATAGCTGGGCTGGTTAGCAATATGAGCAAAATTTGTGTTTTAGGGCCTAATTGATGTATCAAGAGAATGCAGCTGTCATAATTAAGAAGATAAGACATTGAAGCCACCATAGATACAAGATACTGCTCTGATAAATTGAACCTACAAACTGTGAAGTGGCCCAGTTATATATATGCAATTTTGTTTCCCTTGATATCTCTTCTTGTTAGGGTGTGAATCTAGCCTTAGGCATTGGTCTGAGGAAGCATTATTACTTGGTTGCCAAATGGCCTAGATTTAAGATTCCCATCCACTCATAAATTGGTGAGCTTTATCAAACAGGACATAATGAATAGGTAAGGAAACACTTTTTGCCTTTTCTCTTGACTGAATTAATTACACGTAAATGACAAAGGTTCTGTTTCTGAGTCACACTTGTCATTGAACTGTTCTGCTAGTTAAAATCGTGGATTTTCTGCCTATCTTCTAAAAAATGCTAATTTCTATACCATTATTGGAATCAGAAAAAAATGGCATGTAAAGTAAAATACAGATCAAGATTAATAAGGTAGTTTTCCAATTTTTGCCCGATGAACCAATCTGGGCAATTTTGTGCTATGAATTCTTGTCTATGCTAATTGGAATAAGAAAGGAAAGCAAGGTTTCCTGCCCTTTTGTTCCTCCTGGATTTAAAATCAATTGAACAGATGCAGTGATATAAACCTGCATTTAAGTCTCTTATATTTTTCTTTATAGACACAATTGTGAATTGTATTCTTGTAATTAGAGGGTGAAACAGATGGCAAAGGCTCATTTTAAAGAGATGTCCATTAAAATAAATTATGCTGCCAAGTGATTGTTCATTCCAAGAGGGGAACTCAATTTGCTCCATGTGAAAGAAAGAAGTTGCACATAGACGTTTTGAAGAAACTTTGTTATGCAGGGCAAAGTAACTCAGTTACTGGACCATACGCTGAAAATACTAAAACTAAAGATGCATAAATAACTTTATCTTTAAAAAAAAGAAAAAAGAAAATGAGCATTGTTGTAGGTGAGAACTGAAGTCAGATGGAAGCCCTTCTAAGTACAATTTAATGTACTAACCATATCTGCTCCTGATGTGTAAGAAATCTGTGGTCACTTCTTTCTCTTAAATTTTAGCCATTCTTATAGAAGCCAATGAAGCATTACTAGCAATGATTTGTGATACATCCCTCTATGTATTAAGTGTATATTTAGGAAGAAAACATACTTAAGATATTTTAGCTTCATGTGAGGCAGCATAACATAGTGGTTAAGAACAAGGATTCTGGAGTCAGCCCTCCTGAGTTTTGAATTTCATCTGTCGTTGACTCTTTGAGTGACGTTGGGGAAATGTATAACAATTCTATAATATAGTTCCTTCCTGTATCAAGTTGGAATAAGTAAAAATGCAAATCTCAATGGTGACCAGAATTTAATATCATCCCTATATTTTATGCTTATTTAATCTTTTTTAAACAAAAAAACATTAATAAATCATTTATTCCAAAAAGAGGCAACTACAGTTTTTCTGCCAAAAAAGTGGAAGTGTTTTTAAGTTTAAAATTTAATTAATATGCCTAAAATTTAAGACAGATCTGTATTTAACTGCAAGTCTCAGATTCTCAGCTTGAAAAAAATTCCTTCCCTGGTGCTTACGTTTTTGACCAATTTCCTGTCTACACAGAGCTGGAGAACTTAAAATCTAAACCTGTTATCAACATGAAACAACAGAAAGAAACTTTCAGGAAAGAAACAATGCTGTTATTTTATTAGCTCATTAAGTGAGACCTCAATTTGAGTGAAATGAAACATGTATATTTCCCTATCAACCAATACAAAAATATTTTTGATGCCTTTATATTTGCACTATACTGGGCACTGCATTTTAAGAATGACTCAGATTCTGCTCACAGGGAGCTTGTTTTTACAGGATGAACACCTGTCTTTTCAATCCTGTTCTCCCTGCAATAAATACAAGAAAGGAGAAGAAAGGTCCAGAGACCTCTGGGACCATCTGAGAGATTATTAGAACCTGTAAACCCTAGGGTTTACTCAGTCTGTAGAATTACAACCAGAATTTGAATATTGTGTCAACTTCATGTGTAAACTTAGTTGTTACTTCACCTTCTTGAAAGTAAGATCACAGCTCTTAGAACTGTTAAGCAGAATAATTACATTGATCTAGTGCAGTTTCTGGAATCTTTTTGATATTCAATAAGCAGATGGAGTAACATTCTCCCTTTTCTTTTAGATTACACCCCAAATAACTTGGCACTGAGCATTTACATTAACGCACTCAAGCACTTCATCTCTGAGTTAGAAGGATTTCATAAAGTCAAGAACTAGAAAAGCATTGTATCTTATAATATTTGACTCAAGATCTTAGACTCTGCAATATGAACAATAAAAAATGAAAAATAAATAATGGAGGGAAAAATATAAAACATCCTTCTATGTGGTCAGTATATTGTCTGCTACAAAGGAAAATCTAATGCAACCAACTGACAAATTATGAGAAATAGTAAAATAGATTAAAGTGATTTTACATAAAGTAAAAATACAAAAATCATTTTTTACAAATAAATGTGTGTGCTCAGTTGCTCAGTCATGTCCAACTCTTTGTGGCAGCATGGACTGTAGCCCACCAGGCTCCTCTGCCCATGGGATTTTCCACTATGAATACTGGAGTGGGTTGCCATGCCCTCCTCCAGGGAATCTCCTAGACCCAGGGATCAAACCTGTGTCTCTTGTGTCTCCTACATTAGTAGGAGAATTCTTTACCACAAGCAACACCTTGGAAGCCCTTAAAAATAAATAGTAATTGATTAAAAACATGAGAGGAAATAGTTCCATTAAAAATAAGAATATAAGTTTTAAAGTAATAAGCATAAGCCTTGTACAATGTGTACAGCCTTTCTGTTGAAAAGATAAAACTTTAAAGGTAGACCTAAAAGAATATCTGAATAAATGAAGAAATATATCATGTTTGTGGATGTAAAACCCCAGTAAATTTCTAGCAGAGATTTTGAACATGAAAGCCAACTCTAAAATTCATTTGGAATAGAAAATGCAGAATATTAAAAACAACTAACACATGTCCTATCTGATATCAAAACATAATTGAAAAATGAAGTAAATAATAAGTTGAGATATTTAATATGGCAGAATCCAGAAATGGATACATAGAGCTTTAACATGCCAAAAATGTCTTTTCAGGTCCTTTAATAAAATATGGACTATAATAAAATAAAGTTGGGATAATTTTCTATCCACCAGAAAAATAATTCTTTGATTTTTGTCTCAAAAGATTCTCAAAGATATATCCCAGATAGAGCAAAAGCCAATATATAAAAATAAAAACAACAGAAATAAAAAATACATGAATATTTTACAAGAAAAATAGGAAAATGTCTCTGTGACTTTAGAGCAAGATACTCTTTTTAAAAATTTTTAGAAGAAAACACAAATAGGGACTTCCCTTGTGGTCCAGTGGTTAAGAGTCTGCTTTGGAATGCAGAGGACATGGGTTCAGTCCCTGGTAGGGGAACTAAGATCTCATATGTCATGGAGCAGCTAAGCCGCCACACCACAACTACTGAGCCCATGTGCTCCAGAGCCCGTGAGGCAAAACTTGAGAGCCTGGATGCCACAATTAAGACCCGATCCAGCCAAATAAATTAATTTTTAAAAAGAAAACACAAAAATTGATAACTTTGGTCATGTCAAAATATTTCCAAAGAAAAAAACACCACAAAGTCAGAATAAGAGGCACACTGGTAGAAAACATTGGAAAAGGCAATGGCACCCCACTCCAGTACTCTTGCTTGGAAAATCCCATGGATGGAGGAGACTGGTAGGCTGCAGTCCATGGGGTCGCTAAGAGTTGGGCACGGATGAGCAACTTCACTTTCACTTTTCACTTTCATGCATTGGAGGAAGAAATGGCAACCCACTCCAGTGTTCTTGCCTGGAGAATCCCAGGGACGGGGGAGCCTGGTGGGCTGCCGTCTATGGGATCTCACAGAGTCGGACATGACTGAAGCGACTTAGCAGCAGCAGCAGGTAGAAAACATTATACCATGCAACCTATAAAGAAATTCAGCATATATCCAAGGGGAAAAAAATAAAGCACATAAACAGCCAAAAGTCAAATGAGAAGAATAAGACGATAGTGAGATGAAAAGATCAATTTCACTTACTTGCAAGTAGAAAAATATACTTTGAGAGATTTCACTCATCAGACTAGCAACAATTTAAGTGCCAAGTGTAAACAATTACTGGGGAACAAGTATTCTATATTGACAGTAAGCATATAAAAGTATGGTAATTTTGAGGGTACTTGGTTAGTTCCTATAAAAAATTAATTTCTTATAATTGCACTTCTAATTATTCTGGAGAAATTCCTACACATGTCTAAGATGGCATGACCAGGAACGTTCACAGGATTATCTGAAATGCAATACTAAAAGGAAAATAGAAATAACCAAGGAAAATAGAAATGACCTAAATAACTACCAAAAGAAAACCAGTAAATAAGTTATATGAATTTTTTTTTAACTTTACAATATTATATTGGTTTTGCCATTTATCACCATAAATCCGCCACAGGTATACACGTGTTTCCCATCCTGAACCCTCTCCCTCCTCCCTCCCAAATTATGGCACATTCATACCATGAAATACTTTGGGGCAGTTTTTAAAAAAAGAGATGAAATTTGTGGACTGCTGTGGAAAAATATATGACATACTTTTGGGTAAAGAAGAGAGAGGAGGGTTCAGGATGGGGAACACATGTATACCTGTGGCAGATTCATTTTGATTTATGGCAAAAACAATACAATATTGTAAAGTTAAATAAAATAAAATTAAAAAAAAAAGAGTTCAAGTTTCCAACTGATCTTTTCAGTGTAACACAATTAATGTAAAACATATGCTCATATTCAGAAAATAATACTGTATATCTAATGCAGAAATGGATAAAGAACTGGAGAAATCTGCACTCAACTGTTATTTGGTGAGATCCAGAGTGTTCACAGACTGGGTATGGTGTTTGGAAGGTGGCTTTAAGCTTTCTTGTAATACTTTAATATTTTCAAGGTGCATATTTGCATATATGTGTGCATTCTATGTAACATATCTATTTTACTCATACAACATCTATTTTAAATATATTTAGATTTACACGTGGGCTCCCCTTGTGGCTCAGCTGGTAAAGAAACTGCCTGCAATGTGGGAGACCTGAGATCGATCCCTGGGTTGCTAAGATCCCTTGGAGAAGGGAAAGCTACCCACTCCAGTCTTCTGGCCTGGAGAAATACCATGGACTCTATAGTCCATGGGGTCACAAAGAGTCGGACACAACTGAGCAACTTTCACTTTCACTTTTCATATTTATACATTACATCTAAATACATCTATATCTACATGCATCCATCTATATAAAACTTGCAGTTTTGTAAGATTGGAAATTCTTTCAGAAGTGCAAATGCCCTTTAGTTGTAATAATTATCTTTAATTAAGAATGGACAAAAGGTATCATTCTGGCTATCAGAGATTAGGGGTTATCTATAAACAAAGTGAAAGCATCAGTCAGTCTGTCATGTCCAACTCTTTGGCACCCGCTGAACAGTAGCCTGCCAGTCTCCTCTGTCCATGGGACTTCCTAGGCAAGAATACTGGAGTGGGTAGCCATTCCCTTCTTTTCCTTCTCCAGAGGATCTTCCCAACCCAGGGATCGAAACCAGGCCTCCTGAATTGCAGGCAGATTCTTTACCATCTGAGACACCAAATTTAAAGGTTAAAAATTAATTTGGGCAGAAATCATTCAATAGAGAAATACAAGTCAAGTCCTTATTACAAGGTTGTTCAGCATTTTAATAGTACACATTTCATCTTGAGTAACTAAAGTGAGAATGAAGGACCACTAAAACTGACTATGTTGTATTTTTGTTCACTTCATATTGAATTGTCATTAAAGTACAGTAATTTTCAGCCCATCATGGTATCTTTAACTAGTAATTTGGGAGCAACCTAGAATATAATGGCTGTGCATGTGCTAAAACAGCAATAGATATTTTATAGCTTCATCAAATAGATTTTTATTAGAAACACTCTTATTGTGATATTTTTTATTATGCTCTGCATTTCAGTCTTAAATCTAGTTGAGTTTATTTGTTATCACCTCAGTTTGATATTGAAATAGCTATAAAAGTAAGATTATATCATGTTCTTTACATTGCAAATATTAAGACAGTTTAAAGAGGAAATTCATAATCAATCCTATTGTCTCTGTTAGTGGTTCAAATATTTCTCAAAATATAATTATAGCTTAGAAAATTGTCACATGAATATAAACATTTTTTTGGCTTTAAACAACAGAAATTTATTCTCACATTCCATAATAGAAGTCTGAAAGCGAAGTGTTGGCAGGGCTATACTTCCTTTGAAAATTCTAAGGAAGAATCTTTCATATAAATATTTTTTTTAAAGACGTTTCTAGTTAAATTTAAAATTCTGTTATAAAAGTCCTCTTATGAGTTTGGCAATCTTAAGGCTGTGACAAAATTATTTTGTTAAGATATAAAGGTATTTAAATTGAGGAGTAATTTTTTCCATAGAGAATACTATCAGAAATTTTAGACTTTACTAAAATATTATCAAAACGGATTGAAAAAAATTTTTAAAAAAAACAATCTTCCTCAACAGTGCTCTGGCTTCTTAGATTCACCTCAACATTAAATTGTGTTTCAGTGTTGGGTTAGCCCTGGGAATCAACACTAAATGACACAGCTGCTCCCAGTGCAGAATGGCTTGGAAACTCAGGATGTGATACCATAGAGGGCTACACAAAGAGTATGAGAAGCATTGGTAAATAATGCTTGAGTAAAGAAGCGTCTTCGAGACTTTAAAACTTTTTCTTTTAAAATAGAAAGATCTTTACCCAAAACCTTCTTAGAAGAATTTGTTAATGAATTGGCTAATGGCAAGAACTTTGCCAGGCAGATCTCAGTAGAACTCTCTCTCTGTGTTTACTAGCTGTATGATCAAAGACACTTTCCTTTAATTCTTTAAACCAGACCTGTAAAAGGTGATAACAATATCTGCCTAAACATTACTATGAGAATTAGTAAATGAGATATGCATGTAAACCACTTGGCATCTGGTATATAATCTATTCACAAAATAGTGTATTCCATCCAATCTAAGATACCAGCATCATAATATGTACCATTTTAATGGACTACAGTTAAAAAAAGAGAGTGAAAACTGTGATAGAATTGAGAGCCATCTCCATTTCAGAAATGTTAATGTGTAAAAATATGTGTATTAGAGTACATGGAACACAGTGATGGCCTGAAGTCAAAGCCTGTAGAAGGATGCTCTAGGGAAAATGACCCTCACTTCATCTAGTCTTTATTACACCAATTATTTGCATGTGTTAATCTAGGTCATGTATAGCCAGAGACTCCAGAAAAAAAATTAGGCAGGAATCATGGACCAGAAAGATATTTAAAATCTCCATTCCCTCTCTCCAGGAGAAAGGCAATAATAGCTTTTAAAACATGGCAGAATCTTCATTTTGTACAGGTTTTTTATCCAAAGTTAAACATCACCATAACTTAGGGAAATCCGGGAACACATACCTCTATCCAGTAGAATACTGTGTTATTTCCTGCTTTTTATAACCATTTCTTTGACTTTTCCTTATATTTTATGATTGCATAAACTTAACATACTAAAAAAAACCACATAAACAAAACAAAATTGAAATATAATGATGACCTTCTTCATCAGACTCTTCTACCCCCCAAATGTAACCATTGTAATGTACACTTGTTGAGTCTTCAATAAGTATTTATTTTTTAAACACTCTTTGTGTGGGAATTTATAAAAGTAAGGAGATCTCTTCTTTTCTTTAGAAATAATATATGATATATTTGTTGAGACACGTGTGCACTGGTCATAAGGTAATTCAGGCTTCTGAAGCAGGAATAGCTTCTATAACCTCTTTGATGGAGAGTCATCTCACCTGTGCTTGGATACCTTCTGTGGTATGACAGCCTTGAGTCAATAACCCAGTCCTGTCTTTCCATTTCTGGATAAACCTAGTTTTTAGAGTGTTGTTTCTCCTTTTGTTAGAGTGAATCTGTGTCTCCAAAAGACCACACGTGATCCTAGTTCTTTCCTTAGTCACACATATTATCTAACTGTCCTACATTCTGGTCAGACACAAATTAGATGACAGCTATTTTGTGTGATTTATCTTCAAAGCTTGTCTGTTCTTTGCCTAGTATTAAAAATATTTTGAGAGCTAAATATATGCTAGACAGTGCTCTACATGGTAGAAGTGGTTTCCTTCATGTAACCTTTCAGTGATCTTCCATTTTAGACATGATAGTGGAAGAAATGGCTACAGAGAAGTTAGTAACCCTCCTCACCTTTCCGCTGTGATAGGAGGTGGAGCCAGGATTCAACCCCTGGCCTTGAGGAAACATTTACTAGACTGGTGTGCTGCTTTTTTAAAACACTATCACTCCCTCGAGGTTTCTTACAATTGGTATTACATTTCCTAGGATATATTATACTTAATAAATGTCCTCCCTAAAGTATAGAATTTCCAAAAGAAAACAGCTCTTCAGAAGTGGCCCGATGCTATGTGGGTGAAGGAAGCCTGTCCCCAGCCTTAGTAGTTAGGTAGTAGCATGGTTTGTGACCCAAGTTTCTATTTGCTTCTGAAGCACATCCAGCATACAAGAGGCTCTTTGTGAAAAGGGTGTTTCAAGTGAAAACCTTAAGGTCTTATTCTATAAGCATTTGTTAAAATTCATACCTTCCATTTTAAGTTCATGTCATTGTTTGATCATTTTTTTAATCAGCGTAGAAATTGGCATTTGTGTTTATTAATTATGGTGCATGTGAGGAGCTGAGAAACTTAAAAATTCCCAGTGTGTTAGTTATTCCTCCTGGGAATAGTTAATATGTAAGGCTTAATATTTTAGTTATTTTTATGATTATATATTCATTATAAGAAGTTAGGACATCTTCAAAAATAACTCAGCCTCTGAGGCACCAGTACTCGGTGTGGATAAGTATAAATCTGCTATATACTATCTGCATGTCTCTACTTTTCTAAGTCAGAAAGCCAAGTGCCCATTGGTAGAAGGAAACCATTTGTGGTACCTGATGTATTATTATTGTAATGAAGACTAGATGATCCTTGCAGTTAGTGGGGAAGATTCTGACCCTCCCTAGAGACTAATGATAATCTTTATGTGTGTATGTGCTCAGCTGCTCAGTTGAATCCAACTCTTTGTGACCCTGTGTACTGTAGCCGACCAGGCTCCTCTGTCCAGGCGAAAATACTGGAGTGGGTAGCCACTTACTCCTTCAGGAGATCTTCCCAACCCAGGGATGAAACCCGCATCCCCTGTGTCTCCTGCATTGTAGGGAGGTTCTTTACCCTCTGAGCCATTGAGGAACGCCAATCTTTATATCATACCTTTTCTAAACTTCTGGCTTAAATCATTTTTTATGATTATGACCATTTAAAGTAGAAACATCATATATTTGATGTTAAAAGTACTACTCTAATGATACTTTCTGAGATCTGAGACTTGATCAAAATGTATCTTCTGCAAAGTAATATACTTTGAGATTTCATAGATATAATCATATTACTCAGTATTGATTCTTTACACTGAAAATTTATCCATTCCTCTGATAACTTATGAGTTTACTTTCTGAATATATAAACTAGATTATGCTAAGAAGTGGGAGAACAATCTCAAGAAGTCAACACAGGGGTCTGTGGAGGATTTCCCTTTAAGGATGTGACATTTCTTGCATCTTTTTTTTTTCCTTCTTGATGAAACCTAATGTTTTGTTTTTATGCTTTATTTCATAAGTACATTTGTCTCATATCTTCAGAGAATAGTTTACAATGAATTTTCACTTTGAAACATAACTGGTACAAAAGCAGTCCTTCTAATAGTTTGGGTCTGTTTGCCAAAAAACTATTATTTTATTTTTGCCTACATTGACACTCACATGCGGTCATGGCTTCCTGAATTTTCTGCCACTTATTCACATTTTACAATTTAAAGGGCTTCACATGAATCTGAAAACACATACATTTCTCCATGTATTTCCTTTTTAGATCATTCAAAAGGTTAAATAATTTTTTTTTTGTCATTGAAATTCCCATCATTAACTTTTCTCTGTTCAGAAAAGTACCTATTTCTTTCAATTTTTCAGATATAAACAAATGTCGTTTTTCAGCTATAAAAAATTGTTTACCCAAGAATATACATTTTTTTCTCCAAAGAGAGTTAATTTATCTTACAACTTTAGAAGTCATTTGTTTCTCTATCTGATCAATGATTGGATTATGCTGAAATTTTGATGTAAGGAAAGCTTAAGGATTTCTCTCAGGAAAATCATTTTACTTTTAGACAGTATTGTCTGTTAGTTGACGTTAACAAAGAAGACATTATCAAAGAGTTCACCACATATTTTCTTTAAATAGTTAAATTTTCTCGTATGTTAAGTGAAACTCAAGCAGTTATGTTCAACTCTTTGGGTCCCCATGGACTATATAGTCATTCTCCAGGCCAGAATACTGGGGTGGGTAGCCATTCTCTTCTCCAGGGGATCTTCCCAATCCAGTAATTGAACCAGGGTCTCCTGCATGCAGGCAGATTCATTACCAGCTGAGCTACTGGGAAGCCTGGTATGTTGGGGGTGCATAAAAATTAACATTAAAATAACATAAAGTCTCAAATGTTGGGGGTACATTAAAATCAAATTTTCATGAGTCTAAAATGATGTTATTTACTGCCATGTGATTTGTGGGAAAAATCATTTCTTTGCAGGTATATGACTTATTTCTATTCAGGAATCTTATGTCCAAATTATTCTCAATAAAGGTCTACTCTTTTCTAGTGAGCTAAAGCAGTATGATAGGATATAAAGAGGAAAGGCACAGGAAGAACTAAATTTTATATCAAATTTTTGCTATGCCAACTCTGGACACTGAATTAACCACTGAGTCTCAGTTTATCCTTCTGTAAATTGTAAGAATAATAACATTAATATGTATCTTGTCCAAGTCTCAGGTTAATTGTATAGATATTGTATGTGAAAATTCTTTGGAAAATGAAATGTGAAAAGCATAGTTTATTTGGCAAAACTAATACAATTATGTAAAGTTTAAAAATTAAAAAAAAAAAAAGAAACACCAATCTATTTTTAAAGTGTGTTCCATGGTATTGATTCACAGGAGGCAAAGCAGCTTATGTAGTCAGAATGACCTGAATCTTTCAGATTTTATATGAGATTGTTATAGCTCATTTAAAAATTGATATTGTTTATTTTTAAAGATCGAGGGTAACCTCAGTAAGCTAGCTATACTACAAATCATGATATATGAGAAATTAAAAAACTACTCTCTAGTCTGGCGCTATTTTCCTAGGAGTTCAGTTTGGAAAGTGCACTGACTAGACAACAGCCAATTACTGAACTGTCAGTTAGTTGGTTTTTCTCTCACAGGAAGTGCAAGAGAGTGGGATTGGTCATTTTAGGAAAACAGTAAATGTCACAATTTCTAGGATAAGCAAATGGAAACACATGTGGACATTTACTTGAAGAGCTCTGTCCCAGCCTAAGTTCCTTAGAAATAGCGTTTATTACAGGGCATGTTATCCAGGGAAGCAAAGAGAGGGAAAATGGAAATGAGAAAAGAAATGAAGGGAAATCAATGCCCAGTGGGATGTTGCCAAGTGGGTCACAGTCTCCCAAGAAAAAAGGGTTGATTCTTGGGTCGTGTGAAGTCTCAGGAGAAGCCTGAGTCAAATCGACTTGCTGGCTTCGCCTCCTTTCAGTCTCCTGTGTCTCATTGGTCAGTCTGATCACAGAATGTTAAAGCCTCCTCACAGCAAGGTTATTTTGCATGGATCTCAGAGCAGCTGTTGGGAAATGAGAGATTGTGAGTTGCAGGTGATAGGATCTCATCCCTGAGGAGGCTGAGGCCGTAGTGTTGTCAGGAGATGAAGTGATTGTGGTGAACAGGGCTCATGACCACCAGAACAGCTTGAGCGGTCCCTGGAGCCAGACAAGAAGCAAGCCACCCGCAGAGCCCTAGATGGGAGATGGACATGTACACTGGATTTGGTATCACACACACACACACACACACACACACACGCAACTAAAAATAATTACATAATTTGCCTTATTAAGTAGGAAAATACAAGAAACTTTGATGCAAGGAACTTTGAAACCCATAGGACTACCAAATCTGATCTACTTAAAAGAATTGTAACCTAAGGAAGAAGTACCTTTTGACTCCTTACCAACTCCATGCCATACTTACAAAAAAAAAATCATTTATATAAACGACTCTGCATGTTGTAAATGACCAAGATCATTATCATCTAATTGCAACCGTCATCTTTATCTAATGATACTTCTGAAGGGGACCACCTGCCCATTTCAAAGCAGATGCACCAAGTGATGGATTGATAAGTAGACCATTACATTAGGGTATATTTAAATAGGTTAAGAATTTAATTTGGAATTAGACCAAGATAAGCTTGCCACTACTTTCCTGAATAGAAAATATGTTTACAGGGAGGGTGTTTTTTGTTTGTTAGAGTTGTTAGAATTCTTAAATAGTTTTTATTTTTTGTTTAAATCTTTGAGAGGATATAAGAAAATATATTACAATAAAAAACTATATTAATTCTGACTGGGGAAAGTAGTACACAGAGAGATTGAGATGATAAAGAAAAAGAGCCTATTAGCAAATTCAACCTAGACAGCATATTAAAAAGCAGAGACATTACTTTGCCAACAAATGTCTGTCTAGTCAAAGCTATGGTTTTTCCAGTAGTCATGTATGGATGTGAGAGCCAGACTATAAAGAAAGCTGAGTGCCGAAGAATTGATGCTTTTGAACTATAGTGTTGGAGAAGACTCTTGAGAATCCCTTGGACACCAAGGAGATCAAACCAGCCAACCCTAAAGGAAATCAACCCTGACTATTCATTGGAAGGACTGATGGTGAAACTGAAGCTCCAATACCTTGGCCACCTGATGCGAAGAATGGACTCATTGAAAAAGACCCTGATGCTGGGGTAGATTGAAGGCAGGAGGAGAAGGAGACGACACAGGATGAGATGGTTGGATGGCATCACCAACTCAATGCACATGAGTTTGAGCAAGCTCCTTGAGATGGTGAAGGACAGGGAATCCTGGCCTGCTGCAGTGTATGGGGAGGCAAAGAACTGGGCATGACTAAGCGACTGAACTGAACTGAACAAATACATTGAAAGTGAAAATTTACTTTTTGAAAATAGTTGCTATTAACATTGTCTCCTGAAACAGATAAAGATACACTGAATTGAAAGGCAAAGAAGGATAAAGATTGTCTAGCTGGGTTATTATTGGAAAGTCAACAAAGCAAGCATTCAGGGGCCAGCTTAGTGATATAACTGCTGACTTGAGGAAAATTAATCCTTCCTTAAAATATTTGATTAAATTGTACAAATGAGATTCCAGCTTAATCAAATCCAATAAAGTCTTTCTTGAGCAGCATAAACTATGCTTTGCCTACCTTGGCACATAAAGTTCTCAGGCTGTAGACTGTCATTGTAGAGCAATCATGCCCAGTGGAAAATGTAGTGAACAAGATGGCTATTCCATTGAATTCTGAAAGCATTTAGTAACATTAATAGACTCTTATTTTTCAAATATGCTTAATGATATAATGAATATAATTCCCTCTGCAAATCAACATGATCTTTTTATAACAAAAGAGGAACTGAAGGATCTTTACAGAAACACTCATCTGTGACAGATGCTTCATCAAATTCTATCCTTAGCATTTTATAAACAGCACAGACTGTGAGATGACAAGGTATTTTTCTCTCTCACACATATTAATGTAAAATGATATTATGAAGACTAGATGATCCAAACAATTTTAGTGACAGAAAGTTCCATGATAAAAACTTCTAATTCTATATGTTTAGAAAACATAATAGTGAGTCATTTAACATATTTTTCAACATTAGTTTTATTAGTAATTTTTAAATATATATATAAATTACTAATTTATTTACACTCTATGGTGAGAGAATTGCCTGTTACAATATACTGGGTAATCAAGAAGCATAGGTAGACAAACTGAAGAGATTTTTCATTAAAAAATTTAAACATTTCAATAAAATGCTTGCAGATAATTCAGTGGAAAGTTACGCATATCAAAAGAATTCACATCACTTAACATAAATTTGCATGTGAGAAAATACTCAGATACCTAATATAACAAATTACCACAGGGTACAAAGACAATATTACAGTGTTGTGTAAAGCAAAAGATCAACACTATAAAAACAGATTATGCTATAAATAAAGGATTTGGAATACCAAATAAAAAGATTCTCTGGTCCAAATAAAAGTTAATAATGACTGTTTGGGTTAAGAAGAAGTCTTCATGCTATTGCTTTTGGCATTGCTACCTGTTCCATCCATTCCCTGATTTTTTTCATTTCAATACCCTGAACCATACTAGGCTTTAAATAATCTTTTCATTTTAGTGATTTAATCTTTTCTGAGATGCAAATTTGGCAAATTTGCTCTCACATATACAGAGAGTAATCCTTCTCCTGGAGAGCAAACATATATTATGATCTTAGAAAAAAGAGGGGGGAAAAGATAGGGAAAAAGGCAGGTGAATAAAACTGATTAAGATAATGCATGTGAAGAAATGAACACTTTGCAGAACACATTGAAATCCTTGAAAATATGATTTATTATTATTCATGATTAGATGAAATGAATTCATACTTAGGAACATCATTAACTTGTGTTCTAAGAGGCTATTTAAAAAGCATTGACATAATATTAAATTAAATCCTATGAATATTTATTAGAGGAATCTGTACATTTGAATGTGCATGTTTGAATTAAGGTGCTTTCAGTAATTCACTTTTAGTTTTTACAGTGTGCTCAGAGTTACACTGAGAACTCACCATGGAAGTCCTGCTCCAAATACATCATTTCTTCCTCCTGAGCTGTTAACATTTTCCATATCATTTTAGTGTCTATTGACAGGAAGAATATTGCCATAATGTTTGATTTTTTTTCTGTTGAACCTAAAGTTAAAAAAATACTGAAAACAAAAAATACCTTCAATCTGCCTGCAATTCAGGAGACCCCAGTTTGATTCCTGGGTTGGAAAGATCTCCTGGAGAAGAGATAGGCTACCCACTCCAGTATTCTTGGGCTTTCCTGGTGGCTCAGTTGGTAAAGAATCCTCCTGCAATGCGGGAGACCTGTGTTTGGTCCCTGGGTGGGAAGATCCCCTGGAGAAGGGAGTGGCTACCCACTACAGTATTCTTGCCTGGAGAATTCCATGGACAGAGCAGCCTGGCAGGCTACAGTCCATGGGACAACAAAGAGTCGGACACGACTGAGCAACTTTCAATTAAAAAAAAAATGATGACCCAGAGGGATGGTATGGGGAGGGAAGTGGGAGCAGGGTTCAGGATTGGGAACACGTGTACACCCGTGGCGGATTCATGTTGATGTATGGCAAAACCAATACAATATTGTAAAGTAATTAGCCTCTAATTAAAATAAATAAATTTAATTAAAAAAATGAGTATGGAAATCAGAATGGCTTTTATTTTAACAAATGTATACATACAACATCAATGCATATGTGTGTGACAGAGAAGAAAATCTATTCCTAAGCCATTAGAGAATAATAACAAAATTAACTATAAGCAAGTGAAGAAGTATCTGTGTGTATGTGTGTGTTGGCAGATGAAAATGGGATTGGAGAATATTGTACAGGGGTGTGTGATCAAAATTGCCATAACACATAAAATAAAGAGACAGCCATCTATTACCAAACCAAGCATATATGCAAGTACCATAGTTATTTGACTGTCTCCAAATGCAAACTGATTTGATAAAATACACAGAATAAATTTCATTTAAATATAATTTTTCTACAAGTGTTAATTTCTATTATAGCATGGTAACAGAATTTCACCTTTCCATTTGAAAAATTAATTAAAAAAATGTAAAGTGTCAGTTCATTCTAAATGCCTGTTAACTTCAAAACACAGAAGTAGGTAGGAAAGGTTTTTGAGATACAAATTTTCTAAGAGAAATTGTTTCCACAGGTTCAGCTATTCACATGGTAACAATGTCAAGTTGAGGTTGTCAGTGTTTTGGGAAGGTCATTTTGCAAGTGAGGCTGCTCTAGTTCCTTACCTTGTCATAGCTGATATAGTAGATGGACAGATTTTAGCATTTGCTTAAGAATGTGTTAGACAAATCCTCAATGTGATGGGCTGATATAACCCCGGTTCAAGAGCTTGAGTGTTCTCATTCTTTACTGTTTCTTATCTTTGTCTTTGTGAACATTTTCTATTTCCTCAAAGACCAAAGTGACTTTTCTTTTGCTTCCCTCACCTTCTTTACAGCATAAAACTGTTAGCATGCAATTTATTTCAAGGACACTGCTTCTAGCCTCAATGATATTTTGTCTGCCTGTGTATATATGTATGCTTGCTGGTGTGGAAGAGAGGGTGGAAAAGGAGTCAGTGTGTGTAGCTTATTCTGAAATGAGTTATAATTCATAAGAGTTTTCAAATATGTGGGAAATTAGATAACTTGCAAACTAAATGTCCAGCTTAATCCACACTATAGCTCTCATCTGAACATGTGAGGAGAGGGATTGAAACAGATACAACCTTCTTTCTGACTCTAGAGGAGCAAAAACCTGTAAGGCGTACAGTAAACAGCTGACTGACAGTGTCCTCCATGACTTCTGTCTGTGTGTGTGTGTGTTAGTCGCTCAGTCATGTCTGACTTTTTGCGACCCTGTGGACTGTAGCCTACCAGGTTCCTCTGTCCATGGGATTTTCCAGGCAAGCAATACGGGAGTGGGTTGCTATTCCCTTCTCCACTGTCTGAATAAATAAAGCTTATTTTCCTCAGTCAAGCTAAAGGTATATTTTCAAATGCTGGAAAAACAAACAGCAAAACCCAACTCTATTTTGTGCCATCCTCAAAGGCACCAGGGTTTAAGTGTCAGAGTTGTTGTTTGTTTGTTAATAAAATTGCAGTAGATAGTATGTCTTTAAAGTCACTGAGCAATGTTTGGAAGTAAAATCATACGAAAGGTTACATTTTTTGTTTGAATGACTTGAGAATTTCAGAACAGGGTAGTTTTTTTGTCATTAACAATGATTTCATAAGGCCAATTTGCAAGACTTCAGTCAACTCTTTTCTATACCAATGAAGTTCTGTAAAATAAGATTTGGGATACTCTGTATTTGTCTTATTTGGATTCATTTACAAGGTATAATTGAAACAAAAAGTTGCATACCCTATGATATAAAAACTGCAATCCTGGAAATACTAACAGCCAATTCTGAGACTTGAATCCAGTAAGAATTTACGAGTGGTTTGTGAGCCTTGAAAATGTGTTTTTCAAACCAAATCCCAATTTCTTCTTACAATGTACATCCATATCTCCTGAAAGTTTATTTAAAGGAAATTTCTATTTTAAAACTGTAACTTGAAATAGCTTATACCTGAACAAATGCCCTCTATTATTTTAAACACACAAAGACATGACTTGGCTTGCCCTCATTCAGCTAGTATACTATTCAATAGCTAAAAATAAATAGGATAAAACATAAAATAAAAAGGAAATTCTTGCCTACGTTTATTTGGGAACAGAAGAGTGGAGAAAGGGGAATAATCAATGCTGACAGAAAGGAAGGATAGAGAAAAGAAAGGAAAAAAATTTTACTTTTCAATTTTAGGCTTAATTATAAATAGAACACTATAGTTCAAATCAGGATTCTGTACTATCACTGTGGAGAAGGTGCAGGACTGGCTAGGTAACTAAAAATACATGTGATGAAAATACTTGCTTATTCCTGCTGCTGCTACTGCTAAGTCGCTTCAGTCGTGTCTGACTCTGTGTGACCCCACACAGCCCACCAGGCTCCCCCATCCCTGGGATTCTCCAGGCAAGAATGCTGAAGTGGGTTGCCATTTCCTTCTCCAATTCATGAAAGTGAAAAATGAAAGTGAAGTCGCTCAACCGTGTCCGACTCTTAGCGACCCCATGGACTGTAGTCCACCAGGCTCCTCCATCCATGGGATTTTCCAGGCAAGAGTACTGGAGTGGGGTGCCATTGCCTTCTCCATTGCTTATTCCTACCTCTCCTCATTCTTTCGTCTTTCTTCATTCATTAAAAATGGAAGAAAAATTAGATAGAGAAGCTATATCTCTATGAGGTCACCCAAGTCTTGAAACAAACTTGGCACAGATTGGGGTTTTGGGAAGGTTAAGTAGTAAAATTGGAGAAAATTAACTTGTCAGGGTAAGGCTATGAGGCTGGCTGGCATGGGTTGTTAGGGCCCTTTGTGTGGATGCTGCAGACTGGCTCAGAGGTGTGCCAGGCTGGGAGGAGGTCACACCCCCTGAGGCTGAATGACAAGCAGCTGATTTAGCTACAGGCCCAGGGTCAGCCTAATTTCACTAAGTAGGTTCAATTCAAATTAGGAGTTGTCCAACAAGGTGCATATAGGAGGATAAATTCCAGTCAAATGCATCCCAGAAACAAATTATTTTTCTGTTCTTTTAACTGAAATAGACCAGGGGCATGTGTTTAATTAGATAATGTATAATGAAGCACAACAAACTGCCTGCTACAGAATAGTCCTATGAACAAGAAAATTATGTCTGTCTTTGTTTTTAATATAGGATACTGAATTTCCTTCAGTTAAGATGGTAACTTATTTTCATATTTGATATTTAAAGGTGTCTTTGCACAAGACAAAAATCAGATTGGCAAAAATGCAAGATTTTGACAATGTAATATGTTTAGTAAATGCTGTGGGAAATGAGCAGTTTCATGTATTACTGGTTGGAAAGCAAAATGTTTTATGTAACATCATCAGTGGAAGGGGATTTGGCACCATCCAGAAAAATTACATATATCTGTAACCTTTCATTTCTAGATATCTATCTTTAAAAAACACTGACAAACAAACACAAAAGCATAATCATTAAGCTATTCACTGCAGGTCCATTTTGTGATAGCAAAAAACTGCAAACAGTCCAATGTCTTCAGTGGGGTTTCAGATAAAGAAACAATGCCATAGTCAAACAAATGGGGAGGCAGTTGTAAAAGAAAGGGAGAAATATTGTTATATATTGCTATGCAATGATCTCTGAATTTGTTATTAAGTGAAAAAGAGGAAGAAAGTGTGTATTATTTACATCTTAAATGTCAATAATCTACCATGTTAGAGAAAGCCCAGGCCATGTGTAAGCATTACAGCTGACAGACCCATGTGAGACCCCAGTGGTTAGCCATCTTTAACCATTATACATGTGAGTAAGGATGTGCTTTGGTACAAATTAGATCCTAAAAACCCCCACGTAGGCTCTTGCCTGGCACGGAAGGTTCTTCTGTTTGGATTCAGGGATGCAAAAACAAAACTAAAGTTGAAATTGAAGTAGCACAAGTTTTATTCAATGACCAGAGAATGGAAAAACAGAAATTTAGTTCACAAATCACCTTCTCAACCAGGGGGATGATTAAGGTTTTAAGGGCAAGGGTAATGAGAGGGAAGCATATATATTGGTCAGCAAATGATCTGATTTTTTTTTTCCTTTCTTAATTTTAGTTGGAATACAGTTGCTTTACAATGTTGTGTTAGTTTCTGCTGTGCAGAAAAGTGTACAGTGCTACAGCAATCCATTCTATATAGCTATAATCTGTGGAAAATTCTGAAACAGATGGGCATACCAGACCACCTGACCTGCCTCTTGAGAAACCTGTATGCAGGTCAGGAAGCAACAGTTAGAACTGGACATGGAACAATAGACTGTTTCCAAATAAGGAAAGGAGTACATCAAGGCTGTATATTGTCACCCTGTTTATTTAACTTCTATGCAGAGTACATCATGAGAAACGCTGGGCTGGAGGAAGCACAAGCTGGAATCAAAGTTGCCGGGAGAAATATCAATCACCTCAGATATGCAGATGAAATCACCCTTATGGCAGAAAGTGAAGAACTAAAGAGCCTCTTGATGAAAGTGAAAGAGGAGAGTGAAAAAGTTGGCTTAAAGCTCAACATTCAGAAAATGAAGATCATGGCATCCAGTCCCATCACTTCATGGGAAGTAGATGGGGAAACAGTGGAAACAGTGTCAGACTTTATTTTTCTGGGCTCCAAAATCACTGCAGAGGGTGATTGCAGCTATGAAATTAAAAGACATTTACTCCTTCGAAGGAAAGTTATGACCAACCTAGACAGCATATTAAAAAGCAGAGACATTACTTTGCCAACAAAGGTCTGTCTAGTCAAGGCTATGGTTTTTCCAGTGGTCATGTACGGATGTGAGAGTTGGACTGTGAAGAAAGCTGAGCACTGAAGAATTGCTGCTTTTGAACTGTGGTGTTAGAGAAGACTCCTGAGAGTCCTTTGAACTGCAAGGAGGTCCAACCAGTCCGTCCTAAAGGAGATCAGTCCTGGGTATTCATTGGAAAGACTGATGTTGAAGCTGAAACTCCAATACTTTGGCCACCTGATGTGAAGAGCTGACTCATTGGAAAAGACCCTGATGCTGGGAAAGATTGAGGGCAGAAAGAGAAGGGGACGGCAGAGGATGAGATGGTTGGATGGCATCATCGACTCGATGGACATGGGTTTGGGTGGACTCCGGGAGTTGATGAAGGACAGGGAAGCCTGGCACGCTGTGGTTCATGGGGTCGCAAAGAGTCAGACACGACTGAGTGACAGAACTGAACTGATATCTATATCTATTTACATATATATATCCCCTCTTTTATAGATTTTTTACCATTTAGGTCATCACAGAGCACTGGGTAGAGTTGCTTGTGCTATACAGTAGGTTCTCATTTGTTATCTATTTTATACATTATTTGTTGTTCTTCAGTAGCTAAGTCCAGCACTTTGTGACCCCATAGATTGCAGCATGCCAGGCTCCTCATCTCTTTAAGAATTTTGCACAGTTTGCTGTGTTTACACAGTCAAAGGCTTTACTATAGTTAATGAAGCAAATGTTTTTTCTAGAACTCCCTTGCTTCCTCCATGATCCAATGAATGTTGGCAATTTGATTTCTGATTCTTCTGACTCTTTGAAACCCAGCTTGTACATCTAGGAGTTCTCAGTTAATGTACTGCTGAAGCCCAGCTTGAAGGATTTTAAACATTAACTTACTAGCATGTGAAATGAGCACAGTTGTGTGGTAGTTTGAACAGTCTCTGGCATTGTCTTTCTTTGGGATTGAAATATTTTATACATAATAGTATATATATATGTCAATCCCATCTCCCAATTTATCCCACTCCTTCTTCCCCCTTTTAATCCATAGATTTGTTCTTTACATCCATGCCTCTATTTCAGCTTTGCAAATAAGTTTATCTGTATAATTTTTCTAGATTTCACATATAAGTGACATTATTTCTGACTTGCTTCACTCTGTATGACAGTCTATCCATGTTTCTGCAAATGGAACTATTTTGTTCCTTTTGTGGCTAATATTCCGTTGTACAGCTGTACCATATCTTCTTTATTTATTCCTCTGTTCATGGCCATTTAGGTTGCATCTATATCCTGGCTATTATGAATCGTGCTTCCTACATGGCTCAGTGGTAAAGTCTCTGCCTGCCAATGCCAGAGACATATGTTTGATCCTAGGGTTGGGGAGATCTCTGGAGAAAAAAAATGGCAACCCACTCCACTATTCTTACTTGGAGAATCCCAAGGGCAGAGGTGCCTGGCAGGCAACAGTCCATAGGGTTGCAAAAAGTTGTACTCAACTTAGGGATTGAGCAACACTCACAAATACTGGGGTACATGTATCTCTTTGAATTATGGTTTTCTCCAGATATATGCACAGGAGTGGGATTTCTGTGACATCATTTCAGTTTAGTTCAGTTGCTCAGTCATGTATGACTCTTTGCAACCCTATGGACTGCAGCACTCCAGGCTTCCCTGTCGATCACCAAATCCCAGAGTTTACTCAAACTCACGTCCATTGAGTCAGTGATACTATCCAATCAGCTCATCCTCTGTCGTTCCCTTCTCCTCCCACCTTCAATCTTTCCCAGCATCAGAGTCTTTTCATATAGGTCAGTTCTTTGCATCAGGTGGCCAAAGAATTGGAGTTTCAGCTTCAGCATCAGTCCTTCCAGTGAATACTCAGGACTGATTTCCTTTAGCATGGACTGGTTGGATCTCCTTGCAGTCCAAGGGACTCTCAAGAGTCTTCTCCAATACCACAGTTCAAAAGCATCAATTCTTCAGTGCTCAGCTTTCTTTATAGTCCAACTCTCACATCCATACATGACTACTGGAAAAACCATAGCTTTGACTACACGGACCTTTGTTGGCAAGGCAATGACTCTGTTTTATAATATGCTATCTAGTTTGGCCATAACTTTTCTTCCAAGGAACAAGCATCTTTTAATTTCATGGCTGCAGTCACAATCTGCAGTGATTTTGGAGCCCCCCAAAATAAAGTCTGACACTGTTTCCATTGTTTCCCCATTTATGTGCCATGGGATAGGATGCCATGATCTTAGTTTTCTGAATATTGAGTTTTAAGCCAAATTTTTCACTCTCCTCTTTCATCAGGAGGCTTTTTAGTTGCTCTTCACTTTCTGCCATAAGCGTGGTGTCAACTGCATATCTGAGGTTATGATGTTTCTCCCAGCAATCTTGATTCCAGCTTGTGCTTCATCCAGTCCAACATTTCTCATGATGTACTCTGCATATAAGTAAAATAAACAGGTATACTTACAGCCTTGATGTACTCCTTTCTTGATTTGGAACCAGTCTGTTGTTCCATATCTAGTTCTAACTGCTGCTTCTTGACCTGCATACAGATTTCTCAGGATGCGGGACAGGTGGTCTGGTATTCCCATCTCTTGAAGAATTTTCCATAGTTTGTTGTGATCCACACAGTCAAAAGCTTTGGCATAGTCAATAAAGCCGAAGTAGATATTTTTCTGGAACTCCCTTGGTTTTTTGATGATCCAGTGGATATTGGCAATTTGATCTCTGGTTCCTCTGCCTTTTCTAAATCAAGCTTGAACATCTGGAAGTTCACAGTTCATGTATCATTGAAGTCTGGCTTCAAGAATTTTGAGCATTACTTTGCTAGGGTGTGAGATGAATCCAATTGTGTGGTAGTTTGAGCATTCTTGGCATTGCCTTTCTTTGGGATTAGAATGAAAACTGACCTTTTCTAGTCCTGTGACCACTGCTGAGTTTTCCAAATTTGCTGACATATTGAGTGCAGCACTTTCACAGTATGGTAGTACTACTTTTTGTTTTTTTGAGGCACCTCCATTGAGGAATTCTCCATAGTGGCTATACGAATTTACATTCCAACCAACAAATACCTAGGAATAAACCTAACTAAGGGCTTCCCTGGTGACTCAGAGGTAAAGAATCCACCTGATAATGCAAGAGACATGTGTTTGACCCCCTGGGTCAGGAAGATCCACTGGAGAAGGAAATGGCAACCCACTCCAGTATTCTTCCTGGGAAATCCCATGGACAGAGGAGCCTGGTGGGCTAGAGTCTGTGGGATTGCAAAGAGTCACACATGACTCAGAGACTAAACCACCACCACAATGTAGAACAAGGCACAGATAAAATAAAATTGGCCATGTGTTGCTAATAGTATCAACTGAGTGATGGGAATATAAGAGTTCTTTACATTATTCTCCTTTTGTACATGTTTGAACTTTTCCAGTGTAAAGATTTTTGAAATGTGTTTGAACTGAATGTTAATCTCTGAGTCTATCATCTCTTGGGCATATATCTTGTTTTTCCATATTGTCGTTGTTCAGTTGCTAAGTCATGTCTGACTCTTTGCAACCACATGGACTGCAGCATGCCAGGCTTCCCTGTCTTTCACCGACTCCTGGAGTTGGCTTAAACTCATATCAATTGTGTTAATGATGCCATCCAACCATCTCATCCTCTGTCACTCTATTTCCTCCTGCCCTTGATCTTTCCCAACATAAAGAGTCTTTTCCAATGAGTTGTCTCTTTGCATCAGGTGGCTAAATTATTTGAGCTTCAGCATCAATCCTTCCATGAATATTCACTCTGGTGCTCCCAGCTGGAGAATCAGAGCAGTTGAATCTGGCTCTGAAAATTTCTAAGTGGATTTCCTACATAGGGATGAGAAAAATGAATTCTGTATTTTTTTTTTTTAGAAAAAGTGTTCTTAAATATATATTTGTCCTTCCTCTACTGGTTTCTATCATAAAAGTAAATTAACATGAAAAATCTAGGCATAAAAACAAAGTAAAGCTGACAACAAACAAATGGAAACCTTGTATCAGAACTGAGTGAATTATCAGAGGCTGCATCAGACAATTCAGTTGCTCAGTAGTGTCGGACTCTTTGCGACCCCATGGACTGTAGCACGCCAGGCTTTCCTGTCCATCACCAACTCCTGGAGCTTGCTCAAACTCATGTCCATTGAGTCTGTGATGCCATCCAACCATCTTCTCCTCTGTCATCCCCTTATCCTCCTGCCTTCAATTTTTCCAGCATCAGGGTCATTTCCAATGAGTCAGTTCTTCACGTCAGGTGGCCAAAGTATTGGAGTTTCAGCTTCAGCATCAGTCCTTTCAATGGATATTCAGGACTGATTTCCTTTTGGATTGACTGGTTGGATCTCCTTGCAGTCCAAGGGACTCTCAAGAGTCTTCTCCAACAGCACAGTTCAAAAGCATCAATTCTTTGGTGCTCAGCTTTCTTTATGGTCCAACTCTCACGTTCATACATATCTACTGCAAAAACCATAGCTTTGACTAGATGGACCTTTGTTGCCAAGGTAATGTCTCTGCTTTTTAATATACTGTCTAGGTTGGTCATAGCTTTTCTTCCAAGGAGCAAGTGTCTTTTAATTTCATGGCTGCAGTCACCATCTGCAGTGATTTTGGAGCCCAAGAAAATAAAGTCTGTGACTGTTTCCATTGTTTCCCCATCCTTTTTCCATGATGTAATGGGACCAGATGCCATGATCTTAGAATACTGGAGTGGGTAGCTGTTTCCTTCTTCAAGGGATCTTTCCAACCCAGGGATCGAACCCAGGCCTCCCACATTGCAGGCAGATTCTTTACCAGGTGAGCCATCAGGGAATCCAAGAGGTTGCATAGGAGGGAAGCATTTGTTGCTGAGGTCAGTAAACCCAGATTTCTTCTCCCTGTCTTCCACTAATAAAGGGAATGAGTGACCCTAGGCACAAATGTAATCCTGTGGCTTCTTTCAGCTTATCTGGTCAGGAAGGCCATCTTGTGGCACCGTCTCCCTGGAATCCAATCTAATTCAATTCAGTCCCAATTCAGTTCAATTCAGTTTGGTTCTAGTCTATTTCCTTCTACCAACTATTTGTTTAAAAATACAAATTGCAATAAACAGATGAATCTGTGTTGCCTAGAAATGCATTTGCTGGCAGGAGTGGAGAAAAGATTCTCCTTCTTAAAAAATATCTCATTTACTATGTCAACAATTAGGCTAAGAACTCATTTGTTATTTTAATATATTCTCCCCTGTAATTAGATTAGTTGTGAAGGAATGCATCAGTCTTTCAGTCCCTTCAATTAAAAAAAAAGCATTAAAAAGATATTCACATTGACATTATATCTCCTTTTATTTGAGGTGATTGAAAACTTGTAATCTATTCTTATGACAGCCAGGTAATTTTCACAGGATGATAAGTCTCAATCTTCTAGTACTAGTTTCAAACATCCATATGGAGTTGTCTTAAAAATTATTTATTTGATATGCCAAGTCAGTGTCTATATATCATTTTGAGGGTGACATTTACCCTCCACTCCTGTTTCTATGTGAAATAATTTTCCTTACAGTAACACTTCAATCCCTAGTGCCCCTTTCCCCTGTCACTCACTACTCCTGAGAGTAATGAGTCTCTTCCTAAACTGCTGAGTTCACAAGAAGGAGACGGACATGCGTGGCTGGTCTCTTCCTCCCTACTCTGGTCCATCAGGCCCCACAGAGTCAACTCGGAGCTGCGTTCATCCTCCATAGGAGGGCCTGCCTGTGACCAACTCTACCTGAGGCCAGATGAATTTGTCTTTCTGTATTTGCAGTGATGTTTTTGCAGGCCCATTTGTTCACAGGTCTAAAATCATGTCGCGTTCAGTAATCCTGTAAATTTCATTTACTATTCACTACCCACGCAGTAAAGTGGATTTTAGATTTATGGATGAGTGGACTAGGTTTCACAGACATGGCCAGATCACATTACTAGCAAATTACTTCCTTTGTAACTCAGTTGGTAAAGAATCCACCTCCAATGCAGGAGACCCTGGTTTGATTCCTGGGTTGGGAAGATCCCCTGGTGAAGGAAATGGCAACTGACTCCTGTATTCTTGCTTAGGATAGCCCATGGATGGAGGAGGCTGGTGGGCTACAGTCCATGGTGTTGCAAGAGTCAGATACTACTTAGCGACTAAACCACCATAATATATTTAACTATAGTATTACTAGCAAATTATAGGTGTCAGTCCCAGTTCTATTGGGAGTCTTCAAGAGGGTCCATTAAAGAGTATGTTACCCCTTTCCCTGAACCCAGTTCTAGGAAATTTAGAAATAAGTCAAAAAGTGGCAGACAGAGGTCAAGAATCACCAGCATGTATATGAAGAGTCACGTTGGAGCTTAAGTGATTGGTAAAACCAACTCCCAGAATCAGAAAGATTTGCCCACATAGGACAAGAACATACCTCCTGCCCCAACTCCTCTTGACTCCCTTTCTTCCTTTCTCCCCCCAGTCCCCAGCAGTACAGCCTAACTGTTAACTAGTCTAGACTCTAGAGAAACAAAGGAGAAAACTGGCCTCCCTACAAGTAGCTCACTCTCAGAGTTAGAATCCCAGAGACGGGATGAGCCCACAAAGTTTCAGTTCAGTTCAGTTCAGTCACTCAGTCTTGTCCGACTCTTTGCGACCCCATGAATTGCAGCACACCAGGCCTCCCTGTCCATCACCAACTCCCAGAGTTCACCCAGACTCACGTCCGTTGAGTCAGTGATGCCATCCAGCCATCTCATCCTCTGTCGTCCCCTTCTCCTCCTGACCCCCAATCCCTCCCAGCATCAGAGTCTTTTCCAATGAGTCCACTCTTCGCATGAGGTGGCCAAAGTACTGGAGTTTCAGCTTCAGCATCATTCCCTCCAAAGAAATCCCAGGGCTGATCTCCTTCAGAATGGACTGGTTGGATCTCCTTGCAGTCCAAGGGACTCTCAAGAGTCTTCTCCAAGACCACAGTTCAAAAACATCAATTCTTCAGTGCTCAGCCTTCTTCACAGTCCAACTCTCACAGTCCACAAGTTTAGTCTTGCCCAGTTTACTGATTAGTTGTCCAGCTTCCCTGGGGGTGGAGTAAGTAAAAGGTGAGAGGCTATAGGGTAAATCTCATAGTTAGAAGAAGGAAACATCAGGAGTGGGAAATAACATTCACCCCCAAATTCTGCAGATTAAACTTTCCTTTAACCCATTACATTCAAATAGTAATATCATGCTTAGTCCTCAGAAGAGGAGATACACAAGCCATAAGTTTCACTCTTACATCCAAATTCCAACTCCTGTCTTTTTCGATTCTCCTGGGATCCTTCTGCCACTGTAAAATTTGCCTCTAGAATGTCCTGAAATGGATACATATATTTCATTAAGTAATTACTTTACAGTGCTGTATTAGTTTCTGTTGTACAGCAAAGTGAATCAGCTATATGTATACATATATGCCCTCCCTCTTGATCCTCAATATTTGTAAAACAATTCTACTCAAATAATAAAAGTAAATATATATATATTTTTAAAGAAAATTTAAATAGAGACATCCTTATGGGGGTGAAGTTTTAAATAGTGACCTTTGAAATTTTGAAATAAATCATTTTAATTTAAAAATGTAAAACACAAAGCAAGGAGATCCAACTAGTCCATCCTAAAGGAGATCAGTCCTGGGTGTTCATTGGAAGGACTGATGCTAAAGCTGAAACTCCAGTACTTTGGCCACCTCATGCGAAGAGTTGACTCATTGGAAAAGACTCTGATGCTGGGAGGGATTGGGGGCAGGAGGAGAAGGGGACAACAGAGGGTGAGATGGCTGGATGGCATCACTGACTCGATGGACATGAGTTTGGGTAAACTCCAGGAGTTGGTGATGGACAGGGAGGCCTGGTGTGCTGCAATTCATGG
This sequence comes from Bos indicus, assembly GCF_029378745.1. NCBI lineage: Eukaryota > Metazoa > Chordata > Mammalia > Artiodactyla > Bovidae > Bos > Bos indicus. The sequence goes on along the minus strand of NC_091764.1, from coordinate 54,332,910 downwards.
GGTCACAAAGAGTCGGACACGACTGAGCAACTGAACTGAACAGAAAACACAAAGAGAAGTATATAAATTTTAAACCCAGTCTCAATCCAAAGCTGAAAGTTCATTCTCTATTCCATTTCTATTTCAAATTATGTCTGGTCACATTTTCCCATAGCATGTCAGAGTTCTTCAATGAGATTTAATGCCAACCAAAAGATAGAAAGTATAAAGTTTCTTTCAATAAGGAGATGACAGCATCATAGAAATACCCCAAATCTGAATATAAAGACCCCCACTACTTTAAAGTCCCAGGGCAAAACTGAAGTTCAAAGATTAAATCTTCTTTCAAGTTCAAGTCAAAATATATTAAAGTCCAAATGAATTAGAGTCTGATATCAAGTTATTTTCCCCTGTGGAATCACATGTTTGAAGTTTAAAATTTCTAAGTTATAATTAAAACCCAGACTATCCTTCCAAATTTATTATTCAGCTCAGTCTCAGCAGAGGGGTACTGGGATGCCTGAGTAGATTCGGTCTTCTTTCAACAGCTGCCTTCTGAGACACATCTCAGAGGAATAGGTGTAGTTCTTTCGTTGAGGGCTTCAGAATGTGTTATGTCAAGTCTCTGATACACCCCGTTTTAAAGAATCCTAAGGAATAACAAGAAACAAGATTTATTATAGCATTGGCTCCATACCCACCACATTTAGAAAACAAGCTGATTTCTAGTCCTTGAGTTACCATCCTGTGTAAAATTACATTGCCAGAGGCCAGTGTTACTAACGAGCACCACAGACACTCAGTGCTCTCTGAGAGAAGGGTCGGAGGACCCTGGTTAGTTCCTGCCAGTTGTCTGCACTCTGCTACCAAAAACTGAAACTCCCCTGGGAGAAATCTTCCAAGGACAGACAAACAAATGCACCACCAATTTGCAAATCTGGGGGTAGAGAGGAGCCTCCTCTATATACTGCTTCCTCTGTAGTGTATTAAAACCTCCTGCTTTCTACTGCTTCCAGTGCTGAGTATGGACTCTTATCTAGTGCCATAGCATCTTACTTTTGTGAGCAGACATTAGTTCCTAAGTGCTGCCGTGCCTTTTTATTTAAAGCCATATTGGGGCTCCCCAAAACTGGTTCCCTGATATTGTTATTGTGACTACAATTAACCTGAATAGAACCAAAATGAGTTTGTGGCGAGCCTCATAAATCCAAGGCTAACATCTACCCTGAAGATAATTCACAGCATGCAAAAAAGGATAATTTGGGAAGATGATTCAGACTGGTCATGGAAAATTTAAAGCCAGAACCTCATCAGCGCTCTCTGTAATGCTAGAACTCAACTCACACTCACTCTGAAGCAGCAGATACCATTCGTATAACAAGGCCTCTGTGACCTGTAACATTGGAACAGTGCTCAGCTATGACTGCTTTGGAAAAGTTTTACCTACTTTTTATGGTGAACTGGAGCCTCCTGCAACTAGCTGAGGGTCTCCAGTGGGTCTCTCTTGCTAGGCACTAGGCTGCCAGAGATTTGACTGAGGCCAGACTTTTCCCAAGGTCATCACTCTTTGCTTAAGCCTCAGTCTCTTCAAACAAATAAACAATCATTACAAACAAACAAAACTTCCATAACCTGTTTTCATCCACCCAGGTCAAAATACAATGTTCCTCATGTCTTAACATTTCTTCCTTGCGTGCCTAGTTGCTTTGGTTGTGTCCAGCTCTTTGTGACCCTATAGACAGTAGCCTACCAGGCTCCTCTGTCTGTCGGATTCTTCAAGCAAGAAGACTGGAGTGTGTTGCCATGCCCTCCACCAGGGGATCTTCCCAACCAGGGCTCAAACCTACGTCTCCTACATCTCCTGCATTGCAGGTATATTTTTCACCACTGAGTCACTGGGGAGGCCCCAGTGTTTCTTCCTTTTGTCCCAGCAATTGAAATCTAGCTCCAATGCATCTCTAAAAATAGAAAGAAAGAAAAGAAAAATACAAGTTCAAAGCACCTAGCTGAAATAGTAAAGCCCAAGCCTATCATCCTATGTCTTGGTCCTTCTCAAGACCTCCCACACATACACTTGGTCTCCCATTTCACTCTTACGTTTCATTTCTCAGAGATCCTAGCCCAGGCAGGAAATGTTGGGAATCTTTGAGGAGAGGGATAAACCTCTCTCCACTCCTCTTCTATAACTAGGTTCTGAACAAATCCAAAAATAAAACAGATATACAGATGGAACTTATTTTTGGTAAACTCCAGGTTGGAGTACGTGGCTTATGAACAGGTAAGTTTCCTATTACTGCATCTCAGTGTTAGAACTAACCATGTGGACAGGTGGCCCTGAAATGTGGCCTCCTGCCACAAGCTATTAGAATGACTGTTGATAGTTGCTTCCAGCTCCCAAGAGGAAGTAGGGCAGAGCTCACCTGAAAATGCTTAATTATTCTTTACAGGTTTAGCAATCATGCAAGTCTTTCCCTCTCCCCAGGGACAAGTGAGAACGGGACTGAAAAGTGTAATGCTAATGAGTTCTGTGTCCAAAGAAGGAAACTGTTTAGGGAGTAATTCCACCCCTGTTTTTAATGCCCTTTAACAGATCCAAAAGTTTGTAGCTTCTCATTTTTCTATTAGGGAGAGCCCATTTTCCTACTAGTAAAGTTTCTGTTTGCACTACTGTTCAGATACATATCTTATATATATATATAGAGAGAGAGAGAGAGAGAGAGGCAGTTTTCTTTATTTTTTCTGGTTTTATTGAGATACAATTGACATTAACATTGTGTGAATTTAAGGTGTACAGAAGATTGATTTGAACACTAATATATTGTAAAATAATCACCATCATAGCATTAGCTAACACCTCCATTACATCAGATGATTATCATTCTGCTTCGGCAGTTATCTTTAAACAGATGACTATCTCTTCTACTCTATGATGGACTAAATGTATGTAAAATTATCTCTGAGTCTGGCAACATATTCCCTGTCATTAGACTCAGTGTGGCCATGAAGGTGGTAGTGAAATGAGACAAAATTAAACTGGTCTTTGGCAACGTGCCTTTACTTCAGCCCCAGAAAGCCAAGGTGTTAATATAACCTCAGGGACTGGCAACATTATTCCTTTTCTCTTCCCACTGCCTCTGGAATTAGAATAGAAAACAAAGTCAATGAGAGGTCATGCTTGTGAAAGACACTGCCATTCAGTTAAGGCTCAGTATATCCTAATTTTCCCTCTCCTTTCCTGTGAAGAGACATATTCTTAATGCATTTGAGAATGGAAACAAATGAGTGGAAATTTATTCTTCATGCTGAAATGGCATTATTTATTTAAACACTTGATGACACTTGATGGGGCATAATAATTACAGTTAGAGCTGGAAATAAACCATTTTCAACTTTTCTTCTCTGTTTCTTAACAGAAGAAGAAATTATGGGAAATTCTTTAGAATGAGGCAAGCAATCTTCATTTGACTATGCCTGTTGGTTCTGATTTGCATCATAGAAATTCTCTTCCTTGTTGTTTGAGCTCTGTTGTTTATAAGAGAAAACGAACAAGTTGAAATTATTAGCACTGAGGAGTTGGAGAGCAAATAATGCTAATGGAATAAATAATACATCATTTATTGGAAGTGCTCTTTAGGGGTTTATACCAAATCACTTTACTAGCCTCAACAACATAATATTTAGCAACCTCTAACAAGTTTCAGGGAGAGATATTACCTTGTGACTCAACAAGTATCCTTGATATACTGCCTAAATTAGACAGCCTATTAAAAATTAATGGCAGGCCAATTTCCTGCAATTATAATTTTACCTAGGGAGCAGTCTGCCTGGTTTGTATTATATTAGGAACTTTTGGCTGGGCATCTTCTTTACAATTTCAGCCAAGTTTGTCAATGAAGTTTATTGATAAACAGACATATTTAAATGAGTATGGAACATAGGATATAAACAGTTTAGAATGAATTGATCTGCCAATGGTAGTAATTTAAGAAGGCAGCTGTATGGTGGATGCTGGGATGTGCTGCCCTGATTCCCTTTTAGGAAGGAAGGACTAATTCCACAGCTGCAGAGAGATGCTATAATTCAGTCCTTAGCTGCCAGTCCTTTAAGCAGATTGCCCTTCAGGAAGAAAATCGCCTCACCTGAAGTCACATCTCCTTCCAGAGGCAGCCCACATCTGATGGCTCATCAATGCAGAGTATAATGACCAGGTCCCAGGTCCCCGTGTCAGAATAGCTTTTAAGGGCCATCCTAGCTCCAGAAGCCCTGAAGGGCTCAGCTGAGAATCTGATTGATCTGAATCACAGGTCAGTTGATTCCTTTGCCCAGTCCCTGTTTCTCATGCTATTGGCTGAATCACTTTCTGCTTAGCAGGGGATCTGACCTGACAACTGATGGGTTTTCAATACAAAATTATATTCTGAATCAAATTTCGACACACACACACATTCAACAACTACTCTTTTACATTCACTTGTTGGCTGAAGGGGAAGATAATACAGATGTAGCCTTCTCTTTCTCCACCTAAATTATGTTAACTGTGAGCAAGAATAGTGTTGCTATAGATTATCAACAACAGGAATATTTTACTGGACATGATCCCAGGGACTATAGGCTAATGAATTTGACAACGTAAAGTTGTTAAAAGATACAGAATATCAAATTTTGCAGAAAAATAAGTAGAAAGCTGAATAAGCCTATACTTATTAAAGATACTAAATTCTTAATTGAAAACTTCTCCACAGAGGTAATCTAGGTCCAGATGGCTTTCCAGTAAATTCTACCAAATATTTAAGAACAAAATTATCCCAAACCTACTCAAAATCTTTGGAAAAGTAATTGAGGAAAGAACATTTACTAATGCATTTTAGGATGTTAGCATTATGATGGTAGTAAAATTATATAACATTATAAGAAGACAAAGCTACCAAATAAAGGTGCAAAAAATACTCTCAGAAAAAGCAGGCTGGTGTTCTGTGATGACCTAGAGGGTTGGGATTGGGGAGGTGGGAGAGAGGCTTAAGAGGCAGGGGATATATGTATACTTATGGCTGATTCATGTTGTATGGTAGAAACAAACACATGATCCTCCAATTAAAAATTTAAAAAAAAATAAAGCACACACACACACAAAAATGTTGGTCCAAAAATTTTCATCTAAATATGAAAAAATAAAATGTATATGTAAGATATATATATACACATATCATATATACTTAATTAAAACAATATATATAAATATATGTATATTTTTTCAATTACCAAATAATTCATCATAACTAAGTATCTTTATTCCAGGGTTGCAAAATCTGTTTAACATTGGAAAATCAATCAAAATATTCACCATATTAACAGAATAAAGGAGAAATATAAGTGATTATGTCAGTAAGATGATTAACTCATTCATGATTAAATTGCAATAAACCAGGAATAAAATAGCTTCTCAAACTAATTAAGGGCATCAACAAAAATCCAACAGTTAATACCACATTGCATGCTTTCCCACTAAGATTGGGAACCAAACTGAAGTGTTCTGACCACTTTTATTCAGCATTGTTCTAGATCTACTTTACAGACCTATTTGGCAACAAAGAAATATAAATAAAAGACATGCTGCTGCTGCTAAGTCGCTTCAGTCGTGTCCGACTCTGTGGGACCCCATAGATGGCAGCCCACCAGGCTCTCCCGTCCCTGGGATTCTCCAGGCAAGAACACTGGAGTGGGTTGCCATTTCCTTCTCCAATGCAGGAAAGTAAAAAGTCAAGGTGAAGTCGCTCAGTCGTATCTGACTCTTAGCGGCCCCATGGACTGCAGCCTACCAGGCTTCTCTGTCCATGGGATTTTCCAGGCAAGAGTACTGGAGTGGGGTACCATTGCCTTCTCCAATAAAAGGCATAGACGTTTCTAAAAAGAAATATTTTACTTTTCAAGCAATCTGAAAAGTTTGCGTTATGTTATTGTTTAAATATGTTTGTTGTTTGGTTTTTAACCCAAGTCCTCATGTTATGCATTATTTGAATCTGTTTTGCCTTTCATTCCACCATTTTTTTCTCCTGTGACTTTTTTTGTCTTATTTTTATTTTGTTGTTTTCAAGTCATTCTTGAATTCCTCTTATTACATTATAAAATTTTTAGTTGAATCTAGTATACCATGTAACTAGGCACTAATAATTTAGTTTTCACAAAATTGTTTCAACTTCATTTTCTTTCTGAGTTTGGTCAAAATATTTTTTTGAATGGTTCTTCTGTGTTTTTTCTTATTTCTGTTCAGAGTTTTTGATTTTCTGATTTAGATGATTTATTAAACATCTATGAATGCTTGAACAAGTATATTTAATCCAGACTGGAGTGCTGTTTTATAATTTTCTTCTACTTCATTGTTGTTTTTCTTTAAGGGAGGAGAAGATTTTTCATTAACTGGATTGCTTGGATTTTAGTTTTCTGTTTCCTTTTTAGAGAAGGTTCTGTGTTAAGTAGACTGAATTTTTCCTGTTTATAACCTGGGTCTACAATAATAATTTATGTATACACTAATAAAGGGTTTGGGGAACATACAGGAATAAATGTTTTGGGGGGAAGTAGATCAGACCATCCTCATGGAAAAGAAATGCAAAAAAGCAAAATGGCTGTCTGAGGAGGCCTTACATATATATGGAATTTAGAAAGATGGTAACAATAACCCGGTGTACGAGACAGCAAAAGAGACACTGATGTATAGAACAGTCTTATGGACTCTGTGGGAGAGGGAGGGGGTGGGAAGATTTGGGAGAATGACATTGAAACATGTAAAATATCATGTAAGAAACGAGTTGCCAGTCCAGGTTCGATGCACGATACTGGATGCTTGGGGCTAGTGCACTGGGATGACCCAGAGGGATGGTATGGGGAGGGAGGAGGGAGGAGGGTTCAGGATGGGGAACACATGTATACCTGTGGCGGATTCATTTCGATATTTGGCAAAACTAATACAATTATGTAAAGTTTAAAAATAAAATAAAATTAAAAAAATAAAATAAAATAAAAAGAAAAAAAAATAAAATGTTCAGTGCCCTGCAAAAAAAAAAAACAAATAGCTGTGAAAAGAAGAGAAGCAAAAAGCAAAGGAGAAAAGAAAAGATATAAGCATCTGAATGAAGAGTTCCAAAGAATAGCAAGGAGAGATAAGAAAGCCTTCCTCAGCGATCAGTGAAAAGAAATAGAGGAAAACAACAGAATGGGAAAGCCTAAAGATCTCTTCAAGAAAATTAGAGATACCAAGAGAACATTTCATGTGAAGATGGGCTCAATAAAGGACAGAAATGGTATGGACCTAACAGAAGTAGAGGATATTAAGAAGAGGTGGCAGGAATACACAGAACTATACAAAAAAGATCTTCATGACCCAGATAATCACAATGGTGTGATCACTGACCTAGAGCCAGACATCCTGGAATGTGAAGTCAAGTGGGCCTTATAAAGCGTCACTACAAACAAAGCTAGTGGAGGTGATGGATTGTCAGTTGAGCTATTTCAAATCCTGAAAGATGATGCTGTGAAAGTGCTACATTCAATATGCCAGCAAATTTGGAAAACTCAGCAGTGGCCACAGGACTGGAAAAAGTCAGTTTTCATTCCAATCCCAAAGAAAGGCAATGCCAAAGAATGCTCAAACTACCGCACAATTGCATTCATCTCACACGCTAGTAAAGTAATGCTCAAAATTCTCCAAGCCAGGCTTCAGCAATACATGAATCGTGAACTTCCAGATGTTCAAACTGGTTTTAGAAAAGGCAGAGGAACCAGAGATCAAATTGCCTACATCTGCTGGATCATGGAAAAAGCAAGACAGTTCCAGAAAAACATCTATTTCTGCTCCACTCCAGTACTCTTGCCTGGAATGGAGGAGCCTGGTGGGCTGCAGTCCATGGGGTCGCTAGGAGTCAGACACGACTGAGCGCCTTCACTTTCACTTTTCACTTTCATGCCTTGGAGAAGGAAATGGCAACCCACTCCAGTACTCTTGCCTGGAGAATCCCAGGGATGGAGGAGCCTGGTGGGCTGCCGTCTATGGGGTCGCACAGAGTTGGACACGACTGAAGCGACTTAGCAGCAGCAGCAGCAAAGCCTTTGACTGTGTGGATCACAATAAACTGTGGAAAAGTATGAAAGAGATGGGAATACCAGACCACCTGACCTGCCTCTTGAGAAATTTGTATGCAGGTCAGGAAGCAACAGTTAGAACTAGATATGAAACAACAGACTTGTTCCAAATAGGAAAAGGAGTATGTCAAGGCTGTATATTGTCACCCTGCTTATTTAACTTATATGCAGAGTACATCATGAAAAATGCTGGGCTGGAAGAACAAGCTGGAATCAAGATTGCTGGGAGAAATATCAATAACCTTAGATATGCAGATGACACCAACCTTATGGCAGAAAGTGAAGAGGAACTCAAAAGCCTCTTGATGAAAGTGAAAGAGGAGAGTGAAAAAGTTGGCTTAAAGCTCAACATTCAGAAAACGAAGATCATGGCATCTGGTCCCATCACTTCATGGCAGATAGATGGGGAAACAGTGAAAACGGTGTCAGACTTTATTTTTCTGGGCTCCAAATTCACTGCAGATGGTGACTGCATCCATGAAATTAAAAGACGCTTACTCCTTTGAAGAAAAGTTATGACCAACCTAGATAGCATATTCAAAAGCAGAGACATTACTTTTGCCAACAAAGGTCTGTCTAGTCAAGGCTATGGTTTTTCCTGTGGTCACGTATGGATGTGAGAGTTGGACCGTGAAGAAAGCTGAGCGCTGAAGAATTGATGCTTTTGAAGTGTGGTGTTGGAGAAGACTCTTGAGAGTCCCTTGGACTGCAAGGAGATCCAACCAGTCCATTCTGAAGGAGATCAGCCCTGGGATTTCTTTGGAAGGAATGATGCTAAAGCTGAAACTCCAGTACTTGTCCACCTCATGCGAAGAGTTGACTCATTGGAAAAGACTGTGATGCTGGGAGGGATTGGGGGCAGGAGGAAAAGGGGACAACAGAGGATGAGATGGCTGGATGGCATCACTGACTCGATGGATGTGAGTCTGAGTGAACTCCGGGAGTTGGTGATGGACAGGGAGGCCTGGCGTGTTGCGATTCATGAGGTCACAAAGATTTGGACATGACTGAGCGACTGAACTGAACTAAACTGAGATCAGCATGTCTTTGGATTATGTTTTTCTCTTTAGTTCCTGCAAGATTCTAAAATTCTCTTCTTACTTTCTTATTTAATCACCAAACCTATAAAAGATGCCCTACCCATCCTATTTGTCTCATCCTTTTCCAGAAGAAAGTGTGTTTTGAATTTGTCTCTTCAGATCCTGAGCACCTTTCTGTAGCCAGAGTTCAGGTCTACCAGGTTTCAGACCATTTCAGAATTTCCATGCTTTGACTGAGCCTTGCCATTCTGGATCTTATTTGCTCCATTATCCTTCTTCTACCCAGCTTCTTCAGGCGCCACTTCATTTCCACATGGGCTTATGGGGTGAGGTCACACTGATGTCTGTTGGAGTTTGGTCTTCATTTTTTTCCTTATATTTAGTGTAAGTACTGTGGCACTCTCAATATCCAGGTGATGCCAAAGAGGGCAGTTTTTTGTGGTTTCATTTGCTCTTCTTTTGTTGATCAGTTTGCTTTTGGGAGGGAATACTGAGCTATTTTAGTCTAAGAACCTGACATTATCCTAGGGAAACCCAGAAGTCTATCCCACTGATTTAGCAAACAATTTCCTATTATTTATATTGGAGTGATTGTTATCTACTTAAAATATCTGTATACAAAATTGCCATAGGAGGCAAAATCTATATAGAGAGAAAGTAGATCTATGGTTGCTAAGAGCCAAGGAGGGATGAGGGGCTGGCGCATGGGGGCCTTTCACTGACATAGAGTATCCTTTTCTTTTCTAATATAATTTATTTTTAAAATCAGTATCAGTTTCACAGAAAGTTGAGTGAAAGATGTAGAAATTTCCTATATACCCTTTGCCTCCACACATATACAGCCTGCCCCACTATCAACATTCAGTTCAGTTCAGTTGCTTGGTCATGTCTGACACTTTGCATGCCAGGCCTCCCTGTCCATCACCAAATCCTGGAGTTTACTCAAACTTACATCCATTGAGCCAGTGATGCCATCCGACCATCTCATCCTATGTCGTCCCGTTCTCCTCCTGCCTTCAATCTTTCTCAGCATCAGGGTCTTTTAAAATGAGTCAGTTCTTAACCTCTGGTGTCCAAAGTATTGGAGTTTCAGCTTCAGCATCAGTCTTTTCAGTGAATATTCAGGACTGATTTCCTTTAGGATGGACTGGTTGGATCTCCTTGCAGTTCAAGGGACTCTTAAGAGTCTTCTCTTGAAGATCATCAACATTGGTGAACCACATTGATACATCATCACCCACAGTCCATAGTTTACATTGGGGTTCTCTCTTAGTGTTCTACATTTTATGGGTCTGACAACTGTCTGATATGTACCCACCATTACAGTATCACACAGAGTAGTTTGACTACCTTGAAAATCCTCTGTGCTCTGCCTATTGGGTTTCTTTGTGAGATGAGCAAAATGATGAAATTAGATTGTGCTGGTGTTTGAATATTTGCCAATATATTAATACTAAAAAATATTGAGTTGTATGATAATGAGTAAACTTATATAAGTTACATATTAATCAAGTTGTTAAAAGTATTTTGTTAAGAAATTTCATGGTTTGGATGTTTTCATTGTTCAGATTTTTCTTAAATGGTAAAGAATCTTCCTGCTATGTAGGAGCCTGGGGTTTGATCCCTGGGTCAGGAAGATCCTCTGGAAAAGGGAAGATGCCCTGGAAAAGAGAATGGCTACTCACTCCAGTATTCTTGCTTGGAGAATTCCATGGACAGAGGAGACTGGTGGGCTACCATCCATGGGGTCGCAAAGAGTTGGACATGATTGAGTAAACTAACACTTTCATTTTCATATCCATGGAGTCTGCAAATCTGTAAATTACTAATACTAGAATATTTCTAACCTTTCTCTTTTCCTTCATAGTAAATGAGTTCTTGCTTTGCTTGCAATTTTGTTCCCTTCACCTCCTCCTCTGAAGATTAACCTCTGAGAAAAATTCTTTTTCTTTTATCCCTCATGCTGGTTTTGAAAAGAAAAGGAACTACTATAAAAAATAAGACATGCATGGTCTAAGGTTTCAGTGGGAATTTTTCAGATAATTTGTAGAAAGGCACTTATGTTACTATAGGAAATGGATGGAAAAGGGTTATTATTAAGCACTGCTGTAATCTAAGCATCATTTTCATATTACTTGAGAAACCTAAGTGCACATTTGCTTATTTTCAAGTTACATTTGGTTGTGAAACTGTATCCTTAATGATGACTGTACCATGTGGATCATGGCTTAAATTATTTATAATTTTGGGGAGTAGGAATAAGGTTTGGCTCTCAGTTAAGTCCCAGAAAAAAACATCTATCTAGACTTGAACCATTTGCTCTCTGTTTTCCCATTTTTAACAGACAGTTGGAATGGGAATCCTAAAGAATAGAGGATTGTGGAGGAAAAGCTGAGAAATATCAGAATATTATCAGAAAAGAAGAGACATGTTTGAGACCATGCTAATCTCAAAAGGAAAAATGGTAGGAACATTTGCTTTTCTAGATTGGATGTGCCAGCTTTAGAACCATATCATGTAATTCTTTGTGAGCCACTCTAAAGTGAGAAATTAAAAAGAAAAACAAAATTAAAACACCCTTTGGAAGCAGCAAGCTGGGAATTGCTTTTTATTCCAAAATCTGTTGACATCAACTTTTCTTAGATGCCTACAGGTGGTTAATGCTAGCTATGAAAGCTGCATGCGAATTCTATGATCTTAAACAATTCTTAATCTCACCAAGCCTTGGGGTTTTTGTTTGTAACATGAAATTATTCTAGAAATGTCATGCAGTTGTTGAAAGATTTAAATGGGCTAGTATATAAAAAGTACCTGGCACATAATACTTGCTAAATAAATGCTAACTTCCTTTGCTCCCTTCTCCTTTACTCTTCATAGAGAATTTCTTTTAATATCAAAAGAAGCCATATATTTTCATGTAGATCTTCTTTAGTTGAAAACCACAGGGAAAGATAATTAAGTTTAATCGATGAACAGATATAAACTCACATTAACAGATGCCCCATATTATAGTGGCAAAGGCTGACTGCTTTTCAAATGCTTGTTATAAAACATGACATTAATCAAGAAGACTAATTTTGGTGCTGATGTGATTTTAAGTGCTTCCACTCAAACTCCACCTAGGGAAAGTAATATATTCACAAAAGGAAGCAATTGGGGCAAATCCCTGTGGCTAATCTTACTGATATTAGCTTTTCTGCCAATGGGAATATGATTAATTTCAAAGTGTAACATGAAGAATGGGATGCATGGAGAACTTCAAATTTAATTTCTTGATTAGTTAATGTTTCAGCTCTTAGGATTTCACTTTTATTCAAGTCATTTCCCAAATTACTCTTTTAAATGATCTGATCTGGGATGTTCAAATATAGGAAAGTGGATAGACATCATATTTTCAGCACATATTCCCATTAATTCATCTGGTAATGAAATTTAATTTTTATTATAAAACTTGTTTAGTTGTTAAGCTGTGTCCAACTCTTTGCAACTCCATGGACTGTTGCCTGCCAGGGTCCTCTGTCAGTGGGATTTCCCAGGCAACAGTACTGGAGTGCATTGCCATTTCCTTCTCCAGGGCATCTTCCTGAGCCAGGAATCCAACCTGAGTCTCCTGTATTGTCAGGCAGATTCCACTGTAATACTTACCACATCATGTTGTGTTTGGATATTTACTTGTATGTCTTGACATCCAGGCAAATTCCAAGAGGAGACAGTATGTTTGGCTTGCTTAGTGCTGTCTCCTTGATTTTTAGAATCATGCTTGGTACATATGAGTGGCATAAATGGAACTATAATTTTTAATATGGCACAAACTGAGCTATGGTTGCTCAATAATATTGTTTGGCAACATTTCTTAAAGTTTTATATTGATTTATACCATAAATACGTTAAGTGCTATGGACTGAAGTAAGCATCAGTTCAGTTCAGTTCAGTCGCTCAGTCGTGTCTGAGTCTTTGTGTCCCCGTGGAGTGCAGCACACCAGGCCTCCCTGTCCATCACCAACTCCTGGAGTTTACTCAAACTCATGTCCATTGAGTCAGTGATGCCATCCAACCACCTCATCCTCTGTCATCCCCTTCTCCTCTCACCTTCAATCTTTCCCAACATTAGGGTCTTTTCAAATGAGTCAGTTCTTTGCATCAGGTGGCCAAAGTATTGGAGTTTCAGCTTCAACATCAGTCCTTCCAATGAACATCCAGGACTGACCTCTTTTAGGATGGACTGGTTGGATCTCCTTGCTGTCCAAGGGACTCTCAATAGTCTTCTCCAACACCACAGTTCAAAAGTATCAATTCCTCAGCACTCAGCTTTCTTTGTAGTCCAACTCTCACATCCATACATGACTACTGGAAAAACCAGAGCCTTGACTAGACAGACCTTTTTTGAGAAAGAAATGTCTCTGCTTTTTAATATGCTGTCTAGGTTGGTCATAACTTTCCTTCCAAGGAGTAAGCATCTTTTAATTTCATGGCTGCAATCACCATCTGCAGTGATTTTGGAGCCCAGAAAATTAAAGTCAGCCACTGTTTCCACTGTTTCCCCATCTATTTCCCAGGAAGTGATGGGACCGGATGCCATGATCTTAGTTTTCTGAATGTTGAACTTTAAGCCAACTTTTTCACTCTCCTCTTTCACTTTCATCAAGAGGCTCTTTAGTTCTCCTTCACTTTCTGCCATAAGGGTGGTGTCATCTGCATAAGCATAGGGATTACAATAAATAAGAGAGAGATACAGTCATGGAGGTTGCACTCTAACTGTGCAGAGAGCAAAAGTGAAGTCACTCAGTCATGTCTGACTCTTTGAACCCCGTGGACTGCAGCCTACCAGGATCCTCCATCCATGGGGTTCTCCAGGCAAGAATAGTGGAGTGGGCTGCCATTTAGAACATAGTTCAATGTTAACAGCAGAGACTCCAGAGCCAACCTCTCTGGATTACAAACCTACTTCTCCTATTTTACAGCTCTGTCATCTTGGTCAGGTTATCCAACCTCTACATGCCTTGATTTTCCTCATTTGAAAAGTACACATAAGAATCGTATCCTCCTAAAATGATGGGACAGTGCGTAATATATAATGCATGTTAAACTATCACTTGCTAATTATAGAGAGAAGAAACAAACAACCACAATCTTAACTATGGATGATAGAAGCGGATATGAAGTCTGTAGTAGATGGAATTCTAAGAATTATCCTCAGTGATCCTAACCCTTGTAAAGTCTTCTCCTCTTCAGCTTAGATGGAGTCTGTGAATATGATGAGATATGATTCTTCCCGTGATCATGTTATGTGAAAAGGAATTTGTATATATTTAATTAAGTTTGGTTGGTTTGGAGTTAATTAAAAGGTAGCGTATCTGATAGGCCCAATCTAATTATGTAGGCTCTTTAAAACAGCAGTCCCCAAGACAATTTTTCCATGGACTTGGGGGTGGGGAATGGTTCCAGGATGTTTAAAGTGCATTACATTTATTGTGCACTTTAGTTCTATTATTATTATTATTATTATTACATCAGCTTCACCTCAGATTGTAAGACATTAGATCCTGGAGGCTGGGGACCCCTGCTTTAAAAGCAGAGAGTTTTCTCTGGCTGTGGCATCAGGTGAATGTGGAGACATTGAAAACATGAGAAGCGTTTCCTGTACCATTGGTAAAGACACAAAGCCATAAAGCGTGGTACCTGGTTGACAGAAAGAAAACAGGGGCTTTAGTCTCAAAAGCACAAAAACTGCATTCTGCCAACAACCTGAATAAATCCAGAAGCTGATTCTCCCCCAGAGTCTCCAGAGAAGAGCCTGGAAGGTTGGCCAACAACTTGACTCAGCCTTCTGAGTCCCTGAACAGAGAACACAATCAAGCTTGCTCAAATTTCTGCCCCATAGACTGTGAGATAATCAGTAACTGTTATTTTAAGTTACTAATTTTGTGGCAGTTGGTTTTATATTAATAAAAAAGAAAGAATACAAGGCCCTATGGAATTATATAGCAGGCTCATCCAATTTAGTCTTGAAGGCTCCTTGTGCATGCTAAGTTGCCTCAGTCATGTCCAACTCTTTGCAACTCTATGGACTGTAGCTCACCAGGCTCCTCTATCCATGGGATTCTCCAAGCAAGAATACTGGAATGGGTTGTCCTGCCCTCCTCCAGGGGATCTTTCCCACCCAGGGATTGAACCCACATCTCTTATGTCTCCTGCATTGGCAGGCAGGTTCTTTACAGTAGCACCACCTGGGAAGCCTTTCAGGCTTCTTAGAGACAGTGATATGAAATTGAGACCTGAAATGATGAGTAAGAGCAAGGAAAAGTCAGTGGGAAGTGGGGGCGGGGTGCTCAGGTTGAGAGAGATATAGAGGACTTTAAAGAGAAAAATGAAGGCATTTGGAATGAAAATAAGATCAAATGACTACCAAGAATGACAGATGAGCATGCATAATTAGCAAAATTGAACCAACCAGGCCAGGATAGGTCTAAGCCAAATTTGAGCATTTATGTATTATTGTTTATGTGTATGTTGTCACATACACACATCACATACACACATGAGCACACATACATCTTTGGGAAATTTTAAAGGATTTTAAGTAGCAGGAGAGTAATATGGGTAGAACTTCCTCACCTTCTTTCCCCTTTCTAAGGATATTCTATTCATATTTCAAATGCATCTTCTTTTGTGAAGGCTTTTTGTTATCCCCAAGGCTAACTTAATGACTTCCTCCACTGTTCCCTCATATGTCTAAAGTTTTCCATTCACTAAGCAGAGATTCTTTCAGGCACAGTTATAAACACGTTATACTTATTAACTCAAGTATTCATTATTCCAACCCATGAAATAGTCATATATACTTATCTCCATTTTACTTATAAGACAGGCTGAGTGCAGTAGATATTACGGGTCATGGAAATCTTACAGCCACCAATGGTCATTCTGTAGGTAATAGCTACTTCATTTATCTACACTTAAGACAGATCAATCAATAAGTATTTATTGAGTGCTATTTCATAGCTTACCCAAGGTAAATTTTAGGAAGGTTTTGAAGAGGTAATCTGAAAAGAATTGTTAGTTAGTATGTGTTCTAAATACATAAATTTGATTTTAAAGAAGATAAAGATTAATCTTTTTAATTTTAGTTATGGTACTGAACAAATGTGCATTTTAGCTCAACCCTCTTCCCAAATGAACCATAACCTTTCCATTGGAAGACATATTAGCTTATTATTTTTTAGCTTATTATTTTAGAGTTTCATTTACTTTCAAACTTTCCCTGAAGCTCTTTTGTTTGCTGTTCCTGTTGTGAGAATATTGCAGAGTTCCATTAGGTGTTATAGACTGTTCTAATCAAGGCTTCATTGTGCCCAATATATACTCAGAAAAATCTGCACCTGAGTATGCCACAGCAAGTTGAGTGTGGTTTTTCATTTCGCTCAGTTACGACATTTTTATTAGGTCCCAGATTGCTTACTTTGCCTTAGACATTTCCTATGTTAATTAAACTGATGATGGTTCCACTGTTTAAGTTTTTCCCTTTTAAAGAGTTGAATGAAAGGGAGAATTCCTTTGAGTATTTTTGAAACTTTTGTGTTTAAACGGCAATATGAATATGCAATCTCCTTCTTCCTTCTTAAAACCGTTGAAATTCCACAGAGATAAATATGTGTAGCCCAATTTATAAACTCTTGATTGATAATTGGAAAATTACTCTTTGTCAAATAAAAAAGCACCGCTTTAAATGTCAACAAAATTAAACATGATGTACAAACCTTTCTTTAAAATATTTCAAAATGAAAGAAAATGATCTTAAAAATAAAAGCTACTGTGACGTTATGTCATAACACTGTCAAAAAATTTCATATTTATCGGTAGTTAGAGTGGAATTTTAGACTCTGCAGAAATTTTTCTGTGTTTGAAAGTGAACACTGATGGTATAAAAAAATCTTTCAAAATCTTCTTAAAATCCTTGACACCAATTATAAAATTATTTCTTTTAGATAATATGCTATGTGAGATTGGGGGTAAAGAGTTGACTATGGTACTAGTTGGACTTCCCTGATGGCTCAGATGGTTAAAGAATCTGCCTACAATGCAGGAGATCTGAGTTTGATCCCTGGGTCGGAAAATCCCCTGGAGAAGGGAATGGCAACCAACTCCAGTATTTTTGCCTGGAGAATTCCATGGACAGAGGAGCCTGGACAGCTGTAGTCTGTGGGGTCGCAAAGAGTCAGACACGACTGAGTGACTAACACACACACACAGACACACACACACACACAGGGTACTAGTTATTATAAGTACAGGCATTCTCACTCACTTAAAAGGGACATAGCTGATCCTCCCTTCACAGTCCTGGGAATGTTTCTTCCCCTTTGGCTACAATTCTCTTGAAGTGTGTGTGTGCTCTGTTGCTCAGTTGCATCTGACTCTTTCCAACCCATGGACTGTAGCGCACCAGGCTCCTCCTGTCCATGGAATTTTTCAGGCAAGAATACTGAAGTGGGTGGTCATTTCCTACTCCAGGGCATCTCCCCTGACCCAGGGATTGAATTTGCATCTCCTACACTGTCAGGCAGATTCTTTACCACTCTGTCACCCAGGAAGCCCTTCTCATGCAGTATTAGGATTAAAATAACACCCAAGTGCCTTGACTCCATATTTGCAATATAGAACCAGAATCATTACTTGACTCTTGGATCAATATTTTTTTGAAACAAAGCTGGTTCTCCAAGTGTAAAGCATGAGACTGAATGCCTGCTAGTCTTAAGCACAATTTCTAAGTCAATCCTGGATTGATATTGGTGTTAGACCAACCCATAGCATTTGTCCCACGAAGGCATTTGGTAAAACTGTCCATAATATGCAACTGTCTCTTAAGGATTGTCTCTGCAAATTAATAATTTTATGGTGTTTTCAAAATTTAAGCACTATGTAAGAACTGATTGTTGTCCACTCCTTTCTCCTGCTCATTTTTGCTCTGCTGAAGTACTTGGACAACTGAATGCTTTTGTTTACCTGCAGTTGTTTGCAGATTTCTTCTTTTCTTTCATCTCCCAAAATAGATGCTCTTGGCTTTAAAACCAGATCTCCCTATTACAAGAAAAAAATACCTTTTTTATAAGTAAAATAAGTAGGGTGTAGGAAGGATGTTTATAGTTTCGGAGGCTACAGAAAAGATTTTCTTGTTCACTGAGTATTGTCTTTTAAAAATCATCTTTTAAATGGGTCTCAGTGAGTGGGAATTCTGTTTGACTTTGGTAGTGAATATATAAAGAAGCAGTGTTTGGTTGTATGTAAAATAAAAAAAAATTACTGAAAGTAACAAAATTTCTGCAAAATGACTCAGAATGAAGAACTGTTTTCCATCAGCCTTTATTATTCATCATATCTACCAAATTCCTACTTTACTTTTAAAAACAGCAAATAGCATTGGCTATCATAGGAATATACTTTTAGAAACTGGGCATTAAAAGATAGTTTAAATTCCATTTGTGTGCATGGCAAGGATTAAAACCTTAATTTTATTTGTGTGAAGTTGGTATTAATTTTATTAAGCCATTTACTGAATATAATTAGGAACTCAGGAGCTGGGAAACATTATATTTATAGCTTCCACATATAAGGAGTTTGGACTCTACGTTAGTTATCCGGTGCTGTGTAATGACTTACACACACTTAGTGGCTGGAAGCAACATACATTTATAATAACCTCAGTTTCTGAGGGTCAGGAATCTGGGAAGAACTTAACCTGGGTCCTCTGTTTAGAGTCCTTCACTGGCAGAATCAAGGTGTCAGCCAGGGCAGGGTTCTCATCTGAAGACCAAACTAAGGAAGGAGATGCTTCCAAACTCACACGCTAGTGGCAGCATTCAGTTCCCTGAAAATTATCAGATCAAGGGACTCTGTTTCTTATTGATTATAATCCAGAGGAAACCATCAGTTCTTTGTCATGTGGAATTCTCCAACATGTCCAATTTCTCTATAAAGATTTCTTATTTAGAGCTAAATAAACTTTACTTATAATTTTACTTTTCATGGTTATCTCTCTTTCTCTCTTATACATACATACACACCCTTCTTTTTATTTTTGTTTCTGATAAACTGTATCTTTCCTAAGTTCTCCATGACCTATCAATTCAGTTCAGTCGCTCAGTCATGTCTGACACTTTGTGACCCATGGACTGTAGCACACCACGCTTCCCTGTCCATCACCAACTCCCAGAGCTTGCTCAAACTCATGCGCATCGAGTCAGTGATGCCATCCAACCATCTCATCCTCTGTCATCCCCTTCTCCTCCTGCCATCAATCTTTCCCAGCATCAGGGTCTTTTCAGATAAGTCAGCTTTCCGCATCAGGTGGCCCAAACTTTGGAGTTTCAGCTTCAGCACCAGTCCTTCCAATGACTATTCAGGGTTGATCTCCTTTAGGATGGACAGGTTTGATCTCCTTGCGTTCCAAGGGACTCTCAAGAATCTTCTACAAAACCACAGTTCAAAAGCATCAGTTCTTCAGTGCTCAGCTTTCTTTATGGTCCAACTCCATGACTTATATCATCTTACATTTGGGTTTGCAAGTATTTTCTAACTAATTAGATTTATGTATCTATATCTTTACTCATCATTTTTTGACTCCACCTTGCCTTTCTTAAGGACACCCAGCAAAGAAAAGAAATAGCTAATGGGAAGTAATGGCAAAATATGGGAACTTAAAGGAAATCTCCTAGTTTTACTAGTTGTCTTACAGTGTTGTCTATTAGCTTTAGGTCATAAAAGGCTAGAACTTAGTGCCATGCATCATGTTTTATTTTCATTTCTATTTCAATCTCTAAGTGTTCACCATAGATACTCAGTAAGTGCTGGTTTTCATGCATATGTGGGACTTAACTGATGATGAGATACTCTCCCTGATTTTTCAACAAGTGAAGACCTCTGTTCACTAACTAGAGTCTTAGAATGCCTGAGCATATTATGACAACAGAGAAAAGAACTCAAAGCCTTGTTAAAAAACAAAATCCTCAATGTGCCCTTTCATTAGCTGGCATTGGTTTGTGTTAGTTATGGAGGTGCTTTTTTACTTTCTAATTTACATTATCCTACAAAGACAAACAACATTTCCTGTTGAATAAAGTTTTGCTTTATCATGAGTTGAACACAATCGTTACTAAGAAATGATTGATGAATAGAGTTGTGCCTGCTAATAATTGTGCACAATTGGCATAATTATCTTTACTTTATTAGTGATACCAAATATCAATTTGGTATCTGATGAATCTGAACATGTTCCTTCAAGCCATTCATAATAATATTTTTTCCTACAACGGACTACTTTATTTTTCTGTCACACCAGCATCTGGGTATAACACGGACATGTTTAAAAAAAATTTACATGATACCCAAAAGCTGTAAAATAAAAATATTTAATTAGTAGTTCAGATATTTAGCTAACATGATACCAAACATCTGGACACTTGAAAACTTCCAGATGGCCGAAGTGTTCATTTATTACTCATATATCTTGTTAATATGGATTCACTCTCTTCTCAGCCTATAAATTTAGTCCTTCTGTCCTAAAGGAGAGCTTAAAGATTGGGTGAGAAATACTAAACAATTTTTTTTTCCTTTTTTCAACATATATTGAACAATATGAAAAATACTAAAATTTAACAGCATGTGATTTCCAGCATAGTGGATGGGCATAGCTTTGGCAAAGTATTTGACTATCTTTAACCTGATTCCCTGAACACATAGTTTCTCTACATTTTCAAAAGCATCATGAACCCACTGTAATTTATTAACCCTGGATGTCCTACACAGAAGTACATTTCTGTGAGGGTCATACAGGAAGGGAGAACTAATAATGAAGAAAGTAAACAAAATGAATACTTTTGCAGGTTTTATATGTATTTTACATGATGTGTAAATCTCTTAAGGGCACCAGGAAAATATGAATTTTTCCCAAATTATCTAAGACTTACCATGTTTGAGAGCCATGATTTTATCCATTCAATCGTATTTCAGCACTGGATTGTATATATTTGTGTAGTTTCAGGGACATAATTCATTATTGCTTCCGTACATTGCGAGGGAAAACAAAAAACCAATTGATCATCACAATAACAACTTTAGCAACTAAATATATTCAAAAAGATTCATGTACCCCAATGTTCATTGCCACATATTAATTTTTGCAAAGAAGATAAACAAATGCCCAACATGTATGTGAAAAAGTGCTCAGTATCACTAACCATAAAGGAAATGCAAATCACAATAAGATATTACTTCATACTTTTTAGGATGACATAGGCCAGCATAAACATTTAAAAAATTTTACTTTAACAACTGATGGCAAATCAGTATATGGTGTCTTTTGAACACCAGCATAAAGGTGTTCTATGAACCATTGAGAATAATCAGTGAGGTCTTGCTGGAGAAATAAGTTTTTGAATAGAAGCAGTGAGTCTGGATGAAACAACCTAGGTGAATGTGTATACTGAGAAAATCAAATAGATGGAGGGCTTCCACGTTTGTGAACTTGGGCAAACTCTGGGAGGTGGTGAGGGACAGTCAGGCCTGTCATGCTGTGATCCAGGTGGTTGCAAAGAGTTGGACACGACTGAGTGACTCAACAGCAACAATAACAGTGAAGAGGACAGGAAAAAGAGCTTGATCTTCAGCAGTATTCAAAACGATTTGTCAAATATATGAATGAAGAAGTTAAAAGGTTTTCACAGGGAAACTGTAATTTCACAGAAAAGAAAATTATATCTGATATCAAGAAGGACAAAAATTTCTAAGATGGAGTATCAATAGTTTAAAAGTTGAAGAGAGATCAATTAAGGTAAAACAAAAGTATATCCACTATTTTAGACAAAATGGAAGCCACTGGGATCCTTAGGGGGAAAAATCATTTCATTTGGGTGGTGGAGGTGGAAACCAGGTTGTACTAGATTGAAGAGGAAGTGAAAAATGAAAATTCAAAGACTGTGAGTTAGACATTTTTAAAATAAATTGACTGTGAAGGGAAAAATAAGGATAAAGTAGTAACCTGTCAGGTCTTTGGGCATAGGTATGCTTTCTTTAAGACTCGCAGGATTAAACCTGAGTCAGCTGAAGAGGAGTATGTGTGTGTGTGTGTCTCACTAATTTTTGTTGGAGTACAGTTACTGTACAATGTTGTGCCTGTTTCTACTGTACAGCAAAGTGAATCAACTATATGTACAGATGCTCTGCTATGCTCAGTCATGTCCTACTGTTTGTCACCCCATGGACTGTGGCCCACCAGACTCCTCTGTCCTTGGGATTTTCCAGGCAAGAATAATGAAGTGAGTTGCCATTTCCTACTCCAGAGGCTCTTCCCCACCCAGGGTTCAAACCTGTGTGTCTTGGATCTCCTGCATCGGCAGGAAGATTCTCTACCTACTAGGGGCCACCTGGGAAGCCCCTGTGTGTGCACGTAGTAGAGTTCCCTGGACTATAGATTCTCGTCAGTTATCTATTTTACACATAGTGTATGTATGCCAATCCCAACCTCCCAATTCACCCCACCCCACCGACATATCCTCCCTCGGTGTCCCTAGGTTTATTCTCTATGTCTGTTTCTCTATTTCTGTTTTGAAAATAAGATCATCTATACCATGTTTCTGGAGAAGGCAATGGCAACCCACT
Source organism: Bos indicus (assembly GCF_029378745.1). Lineage (NCBI taxonomy): Eukaryota > Metazoa > Chordata > Mammalia > Artiodactyla > Bovidae > Bos > Bos indicus. The sequence continues at coordinate 54,310,102 of NC_091764.1, read as the reverse complement.
CCAGTACTCTTGCCTGGAAAATCCCATGGAGGAGGAGCCTGGTAGGCTGCAGTCCATGGGGTCTCGAAGAGTTAGACACGACTGAGCGACTTCACTTTCACTTTTCACTTTCATGCATTAGAGAAGGAAATGGCAACCCACTCCAGTGTTCTTGCCTGGAGAATTCCAGAGACGGGGGAGCCTGGTAGGCTGCCGTCTATGGGGCCTATAGAGTTGGACACGACTGAAGCGACTTAGCAGCAACAGCAGCAGCATACCATTTTTCTAGATTCCACATATATGTGTTAACATCTGACTTTGTCTGACTTATTTCACTCTGTATGATAGTCTTTAGGTCCATCCACATCTCTACAAATGACTCATTTTCATTCCTTTTTATGGCTGAGTAATATTCCATTGTGTATATGCATCATATCTTCATTATCCGTTTCTCTGTCAATGGACTTTTAGGCTGCTTTATGTCCTGGCTATTGTAAATAGCACTGCAATGAACATTGGGGTGTAAATGTCTTTTTGAACTATGGTTTTCTCTGGATATATGCCCAGGAGTGGGATTGCTGGGTCATACGGTAATTCTATTTTTAGTTTTTTAACAAACTTCCATTCTGTTCTCCATAGTGGTTATATCAATTTACATTCCCATCAATAGAGTAAGAGATTCCCTTTTCTCCACACCCTCTCCAGCACTTATTGTTTGTAGATTTCATTAAAAAGATTAAAGAAAGAAACAGATTTTAGGAAAATCTACAAACAATAATTCTGAAGTGTGTTCTGAGATAATGTCTGAAAAAGAAAGGAAACCTAATAACAACTTAAGACTATATCTCTAAGACCATAAAAAGAGAAAAGGTAGAAAAAAATCAGGATTCTCACATTTAAATATTAATGAGGAACCATTTAAATAATAGGATGTTATTTTTTTCTCTTAAAAGTTATCTGCTTGCACGTCACCTTCAAGTGTAAAGTTTGTTAATATTGCTGCTGCTAAATCACTTCAGTCATGCCCGACTCTGTGTGACCCCATAGACGGCAGCTCACCAGGCTCCCCCGTCCCTGGGATTCTCCAGGCAAGAACACTGGAATGGTTGCCATTCCCTTCTCCAATGCATGAAAGTGAAAACTGAAAGTGAAGTCGCTCAGTGTGTCTGACTCTTAGTGACCCCATGTACTGCAACCCACCAGGCTCCTCCATCCACTACTTATGCTTAAACAATTCATGGAGACAATTTTTAAATAAGGAATGGAAAACTCACAATTTTATGTCCAATAAGACATATTTTCATGCAGGAAACATCATCTAAACATCATAATGTAATCTTTCAGAAAGATAGCTAAATTGCAAGGAAAAGTTTCGGTGAGTTTATAATTTTCTTGAAAGTTTAAAAGGCAAACCAAATTTATCAAGTGACAAATCCTTGCTCAATGAAGCTTTTAGCTAACCTTTGAATTTCCTTATTCCAAATAAACTATAAGTGCCTGAGATTCAAAGAAAACATATGATTGTTTTATATTTCTTATCCATTGCTTAGAATAGTGGATTTGGAGCAAGTCAGAAGAAATGTATACTGGAGGAATCTGGACTTTAAATTTTACCACACTAGCTCCATTCTCATGAGAAGTGATTTTATGTCCAAAAAAATGGAAGAGTTTGAGGTCAATTGTAGTGCATGGGAGGCAAAGCATACTAAGAACATATTTTGTAAATGTTTTCTGTCACCGAAGCCCATGTGCCCATGTTCAACTTTTAGCTGAACTCATCTTTCCCTCACATTTTAAAAAATGCAAATGAGAGCAATGTTTCTGCTGGTAACAGCATGAGGTCATGTTGGATCAGATGATTTATGGAATTATTAGTAACCCCACATGATTAGGATTGGAGCTACCTTTTTCTTCTGCCTTTTGTACTTTCTTCATTTATTCCTCCACATATGAAAAGTAGATTAAAGAAGATTTTTCTAGCACCAGAAAAATCAGAGAACTTATATCAATAACAAATAAAATTTTCTGTTTTTAATTAATATGATTTATTTAGTTTGACACTAGATAAACAACTCCTGCTGGAGTTTCCATGTGGTTTTCTCATGGAAAACCACCATTTTAACTTATCAAATACCTCTACTGTACTCTCCTAGTTAATTTTGATACACTTTCCAACAATTTAAAACCTGCTGTTGTTTGTCAGAGCTTTCTTTTTTTTTTTTTTTAAACAATATCTAGCTTCTTTATGTCCTATATAAATGTGATCAGGTAAGATAGAGAAATATCATATTAAAAATGATTACATCAAACAATCAAAATTCTATTTATAAACCACCATTAAATGGTAAACCACTCTAGTATTTCTTGCCTGGAAAATTCCATTAATAGAGGAGCCTGGTGGGCTATAGTCTGTGCGGTTGCAAAAGAGTGGGACATGACTGAGTGCACACACACACACACATTAAAAATTTAGGTGAGAAAGAACATTGCTAGATTTTTATTTCCCTTAAATAATTTCAACAGGCAAAATGTTTCTTTTGAGATAACTTTAATAGTTCCTAGTTTTACTAAATGGATAACATATCAGTCCTAACCTTACTGGTAAAAATGTATCTTTCTCCAAAATGATGAGACAAAATTAAATTTGTATCTTAATCTTAACCCTTGCCTAGTTCTAACATTTCATATAATACCTCCATATTATGGCATCTGTTATTGACAATTGCATAGCACAAATTAAAAATGACATTGTCTATTTGACTCTATTTTTATATACATGGTCATCACCAGATGGTCAACACCGAAATCAGATTGATTATATTCTTTGCAGCCAAAGATGGAGAAGCTCTATACAGTCAGCAAAAACAAGACCAGGAGCTGACTGTGGCTCAGACCATGAACTCCTTATTGCCAAATTCAGACTGAAATTGAAGAAAGTAGGGAAAACCACTAGACCATTCAGGTATGACCTAAATCAAATCCCTTATGATTATACAGTGGAAGTGAGAAATATATTTATGGGCCTAGATCTGATAGATAGAGTGCCTGATGAACTATGGAATGAGGTTCGTGACATTGTACAGGAGACAGGGATCAAGACCATCCCTATGGAAAAGAAATGCAAAAAAGCAAAATGGCTGTCTGGGGAGGCCTTACAAATAGCTGTGAAAAGAAGAGAAGCGAAAAGCAAAGGAGAAAAGGAAAGATATAAACATCTGAATGCAGAATTCCAAAGAATAGCAAGAAGAGATAAGAAAGCCTTCTTCAGCAATCAATGCAAAGAAATAGAGGAAAACAACAGAATGGGAAAGACTAGGGATCTCTTCAAGAAAATCAGAGATACCAAAGGAACATTTCATGCAAAGATGAGCTCGATAAAGGATAGAAATGGTATGGACCTGACAGAAGCAGAAGATATTAAGAAGAGATGGCAAGAATACACAGAAGAACTGTACAAAAAAGATCTTCATGACCCAGATAAAATCACGATGGTATGATCACTGACCTAGAGCCAGACATCCTGGAATGTGAAGTCAAGTGGGCCTTCGAAAGCATCACTACGAACAAAGCTAGTGGAGGTGATGGAATTCCAGTTGAGCTATTCCAAATCCTGAAAGATGATGCTGTGAAAGTGCTGCACTCAATATGCCAGCAAATTTGGAAAACTCATCAGTGGCCACAGGACTGCAAAAGATCAGTTTTCATTCCAATCCCAAAGAAAGGCAATGCCAAAGAATGCTCAAACTACTGCACAATTGCACTCATCTCACATGCTAGTAAAGTAATGCTCAAAATTCTCCAAGCCAGGCTTCAGCAATATGTGATCCATGAACTTACTGATGCTCAAGCTGGTTTTAGAAAAGGCACAGGAACCAGAGATCAAATTGCCAACATCCACTGGATCATAGAAAAAGCAAGAGAGTTCCAGAAAAACATCTATTTCTGCTTTATTGACTATGCCAAAGCCTTTGACTGTATGGATCACAATAAACAGTGGAAAATTCTTCCAGAGATGGCAATACCAGACCACTTGATCTGCCTCTTGAGAAATTTGTATGCAGGTCAGGAAGCAACAGTTAGAACTGGACATGGAACAACAGACTGGTTCCAAATACGAAAAGGAGTTCGTCAAGGCTGTATATTGTCACCCTGCTTATTTAACTTATATGCAGAGTACATCATGAGAAACGCTGGACTGGAAGAAACACAAGCTGGAATCAAGATTGCCAGGAGAAATATCAATAACCTCAGATATGCAGATGACACCACCCTTATGGCAGAAAGTGAAGAGGAACTCAAAAGCCTCTTGATAAAAGTGAAAGTGGAGAGTGAAAAAGTTGGCTTAAAGTTCAACATTCAGAAAACAAAGATCATGGCATCCAGTCCCATCACTTCATGGGAAATAGATGGGGAAACAGTGGAAACAGTGTCAGACTTTATTTTGGGGGGCTCCAAAATCACTTCAGATGGTGACTGCAGCCATGAAAATAAAAGACACTTACTCCTTGGAAGGAAAGTTATGACCAACCTAGATAGCATATTCAAAAGCAGAGACATTACTTTGCCAACAAAGGTTCGTCTAGTCAAGGCTATGGTTTTTCCTGTGGTCATGAATGGATGTGAGAGTTGGACTGTGAAGAAGGCTGAAGGCAGAAGAATTGATGGTTTTGAACTGTGGTGTTGGAGAAGACTCTTGAAAGTCCCTTGGACTGCAAGGAGATCCAACCAGTACATTCTGAAGGAGATCAGCCCTGGGATTGCTTTGGAAGGAATGATACTGAAGCTGAAACTCCAGTACTTTGGCCACCTCATGCTAAGAGTTGACTCATTGGAAAAGACTGTGATGCTGGGAGGGATTGGGGGCAGGAGAGAAGGGGATGACAGAGGATGAGATGACTGGATGGCATCACTGACTTGATGGACGTGAGTCTGGGTGAACTCCGGGAGTTGGTGATGGACAGGGAGGCCTGGCATGCTGCAATTCATGGGGTTGCAAAGAGTCGGACATGACTGAGTGACTGAACTGAACTGATGCATTTTGCTGTAAGAAATAGCACACCTCATGCAAATAAGCAATATGGAAAATTATCTCAGATTATATTTAATAGGCGGAGAAGGCAATGGCACCCCACTCCAGTACTCTTGCCTGGAAAATCCCATGGATGGAAGAGCCTGGTGGGCTGCAGTCCATGGTGTCACCAGGAGTTGGACACGACTGAGCGACTTTATTTTCACTTTTCACTTTCATACATTGGAGAAGGGAATGGCAACCCCCTGCAGTGTTCTTGCCTGGAGAATCCCAGGGACAGGGGAGCCTGGTGGGCTGCCGTCTATGGGGTCGGACAGAGTCGGACACGACTGAAGCGACTTAGCAGCAGCAGCAGCAGCATACTTAAGTTGTGGGCTTCCCTGGTGGCTCAGCAGGTAAAGAATCTGGCTGCAATGTGGGAGACCTGGATTTGATCCCTAGGTTGGGAAGATCCCCTGGAGAAGGGAAAGGCTATCCACTCCAGTATTCTGGCCTGGTGAATTCCATGGACTGTATAGTCCTTGGGGTTGCAGAGTCAGACATGACTGAGTAACTTTCACTTCACTTCACCTCATAGGTAAAAGGTAGGGTGAACTCCAGTGTTGGTTGATTTAGCTATTCAAAGATAGTATAAAAAACTTGAGTTTTCTTTTTCTCTTTTATTGGTAATCCTTTTGTTTGTTGTGGGAGTAGGGTGATGTTGCTCTCTCTCTCTCTCTCTTTTTTTTTTTTTGGTAATCCTTAGTGAAATCTTCATCTTTAGGCTGGTTGGAAGATGGCTTCTTTTCACTTATCAGACAAGGAAAAGATAAAGGTTATCTTTTCTTAAATATTTTTCTTAATAAAAAGATATATTTTTTCTAGACCCTCAGCAGGTTTCATGTCTCATTAGCAAAAATTGGGCAATATATCCATGCCTGAAGAAATTTCTAGCAAGGGTGATGAGATTTTTCAATGATAGAAAAGTGATCTGCTATGAAATAGTCAATCATATTTCTACTACGTGGGGTTTTCATATGCTTTTGTCTTCTATTTACCCTTTTGAAATCTTTCCCCAACTTCTTTGCAATGAAATTGAAACATAACATGGTATAAGTTTAAGGTGTATAGTATGGTGATTTGATACATTTATATATAGCAATTTGATTACAACTATTGCATTAGCTAACCATCCATCATCTCATGTAATTACTGTTTCTTTTTTTGTGGTGAGAACATTTATAGTCTACTCTATTTGTTCTTATTTATTCAGGTGATTACAATTACTGGATTTCATCCCTTAAATACTGAAGGTTATTAACAAGTTTTAAATATTGAAGGTCATTAATAAGTCACTATTTTATGCTACCACCAAGCTACACCTAATAGGAAAGTCTTCTTATAGCACTTTGATAAATATCCCGGAAATAAAAAAACACTTCACTTATTTATTGTTTTAAACTTCTGCCTAATTGACTAAGCCAAAGCCTTTAACTGTGTGGATCACAACAATTGAGGAAAATACTTCAAGAGATGGGAATATGAGACCACCTGACCTGCCTCCTGAGAAATCTGTATGCAGGTCAAGAAACAACAGTTAGAACTGGACATGGAATAACAGACTGGTTCCAACTCGGGAAAGGAGTACATTAAGGCTGTATATGGTCACGCTGCTTATCTAACTTATAGGCAGAGTACATCAAGCAAAGCCAGGCTGGATGAAGCACAAGCTGGAATCAAGATTTCCAGGAGAAATATCAATAACCTCAGATATGGAGATGACACCACCCTTATGGCAGAAAGTGAAGAAGAACTAAAGAGCCTCTTGATGAATGTGAAAGAGGAGGGTGAAAAAGTTGGCTTAAAGCTCAACATTCAGAAAACGAAGATCATGGCATCTGGTCCCATCACTTCATGGCAAATAGATGGGGAAAACACTGGAAACAGTGGTTGACTTTATTTTGGGGGGCTCCAAAATCCCTGCAGATGGTGACTGCAGCCATGAAATTAAAACACATTTGTTCCTTGGAAGAAAAGCTATGACCAAGCTAGACAGCATATTAAAAAGCTGAGACATTACTTTGCCAACAAAGGTCCGTCTAGTTAAAGCTGTGGTTTTTCCAGTAGTCATGTATGAATGTGAGAGTTGGGCAATAAAAAAAGCTGAGCACCGAAGAATCGATGCTTTTGAATTGTGGTGTTGGAGAAGATTCTTGAGAGTCCCTTGGACCACAAGGAGATCCAACCAGTTCATCCTAAAGGAAATTAGTCCTGAATATTCACTGGGAGGACCTATGCTGAAGCTGAAACTCCTATACTTTGGCCACCTGATGCGAATAACTGACTCACTGGAAAAGACCCTGATGCTGGGAAAGATTGAAGGGGGGAGGAGTGGGGGACGACAGAGGATGAGGTGGTTGGATTGCATCTCCGACTCGATGGACATGAGTTTGAGTAAACTCCAGGAGTTGGTGATGCACAGGCAATCCTGGCAGGCCGCAGTCCATGGGGTCACAAAGAGTCGGACACTACTGAGCGACTGAACTGAACTGATTGTTTTAAAAAGGCTAAGTGAAAAAAAAAAAAAAAGGGAGGGGGAGAAAGAAGGGTTTTATGTGGAAAAAATATTAATTTATTTGTTCATAATGTGTATGTATCCTTAGAGTGTATTTTTGTGTTTTTTGTACCTTGTAACTTGCCTTAGATTTACATTCAGTTTGGTACATGAAGGGACTTCCCCCTGTGGGTTAGTGGTAAAGAATCCACATGCAATGCAGGAGGCACAGAAGTTGTGGGTTTGATTCCTGGATCGGGAAGATCCCCTGGAGGGAGGGCATAGCAACTCACTCCAGTATTCTTGCCTAGAAAATTCCATGGACAGAGGAGCTTGGCAGGTTACAGTCTGTAAGGTTGCAAAGAGTTGTACACCACTGAGGCGCCTGAGCACAGTGAGCACTGGTACTTGAGCACCACCAACCCCAACTTAGAAACAATCATCTCATGTGTTGAAATATGTCATGAGCTTATCCAAAAGCATAGTTGGTTGTTTTGTCTCTGATGGCAAATTTGTATTCTTTTCAAGTTAAGAAATAAAGAACTGAGGCTTTTTTATTTTTCTTTCTTTTCCATCAAGCTCATTTCTGGTAGTCATTTAACGTAAAATTGGTAAAGTAAAGGGGTAGTTATTATACTTCTATGCACACAATGATTATAATGAAATTTACACAATTGCCAAAATGAATAAAATCAAACAGAAGCAAAGTAATCCATCAAATGTTTTAAGTTCTTTCCTAAGGGGGAGTTGCATGCTGAGAGAAATTGTTTCAGTAAGATATACTAGCTTCAGCTTCACAATAATTGAAAATTTCTGATAATACTAGAAGCTCATCAAATATACACACAAACACATTCACTGGCAATCATAAAACCTAAGCAAGAAAAATTGTAGAGTTTTTCTTTCATTGTTTAGATTATTATTTAGCTGTCACATAAATATTTGGCAGAGCATTGCTTCCCTGATGTCTCAGATGGTAAAGAATCTGCCTGCAATATAGGAGACCTAGGTTTGAACCCTGGATCAGGAAGATCTCCTGGAGAATGGAATGACTACCCACTATAGTATTCTTGTCTGGGGAATTCTATGGACAGAGGAGCCTGGCAGTCTACAGTCCATGGGGTTGCAAAGAGTGAGACAAGACTGAGCTACTAACACTTTCACTTTCATAATTTTAATAATATACAGTATACAGTGCAAGAAGCATGTTTTCTTCTTAAGCTCACTGTTGGGATTTTTGTTTGTTTGTTTCATTTATTTTTTAATTCATTTATGAAATAGCCTTGAACAAAGCACTCTTCTAGGCACCATGGGGCAGAATAAGAACTAGTTCCTAGTATTCTGATTATATTACTTGCAAAGCTAATATTTCTCTCTTCTGAAATCTTTCAGTATGCAGTAAATGGATCCTAAAAGTGTAGTAGTCCTATAAAGACAGAGACTGGGAGAGGAAAACACAGTAGCTAAGAGATGTAGATCAGTTTTCTGTTATTCTGTTTTGCTAAGGGCTGTAGGGAAGGAAAACCAGCAAAAGTCAAAATGCAGCACTCAGTTGAGGTTTAGGGCATGGAGGATCCTTATGTTGAGGTGTGGTGTGGAATGGTTGAAAGTACTGTGACAAGTTGTTAAAATGGGACCAATTTTCTACTAAGGTCTCAAAAGATTGAGAAAAAACCATAAGATTGAAAGGATTCTTGCCTTCCAAAAGATAAAACAGTAACAGTGATGACAACAACAAAGTTTTAGCAAAACACCCATTTAATAGATACATGACTATTAACCATAAAGGGACTAGGACGTGAAGGGAGTTGCAAGAACTTTGGAGAGAGTGCTGTTATATTTCTCCTTTCTACTCTAGCCCTGCCTGGGGCTGAATTTGAATTCAGAACTTGAGTTTAGTCCCAGAGGCACATGTGCTAAAATCGGGCTAGCTCTGGAGAAGTCTAACACTTGCTGCATTGGGAGTAACGGGGGACAGGAGTTCCTTTCCTGAGGTTCAGATGTGGGTCTCCCGGGTGAGCAAGATTCAGGTGGATCATTGAATTGGGAACCTCCATCAAGATTGTTTCTTGCAATAAGCGGTACGACAAAGAGATTGCCCTGGTACCCATGGAGGCAGAAGCTGAAGATTATATTTTCATCATCTTTAATTTGAAATTTTTTTTTTAATGTCCAGCCACAGGAAAGGCATTGCCCCATTGAGGCTGATGCAGTCAGATGTCCCCACTGGGGGATCTCACAGGAACTAACTTCAGGAGGAAAAGAGTCAACTTTCAGCATGCCCAGTAACACGAAAACCTGATGGTCACAGTACCTGTTAAATAACACCTTTATTTTCCCTCCTCACTTATTTCTCTATTATCCCCAACACTAGAGGAAGAAAGAGCAAGGGGCAGGCAGCTGGTGGAAGGGTACAGAAGGAGATGGGCAAGCCTGAGATATAGAGAAGGTCAGTAACTCCCTCTTTTCCATATGAGGTAGCTGGAGATTCCTATTGAAGGGGCACAGAACTGGGAAAAGAAGACTGAACTTTCAAGTCAGACAAAAATCTCTGATTTTTAAGGTTAATGAACATGTTCATTACTGAATTAAGACAGTTCTTGGTTCTACAGGTGACTGAACAGTATTTTTTTCAATTGTGAAATATCCTACATATACCAAAAGTATACAAACTATGTACATGACATACATCATGTATGTGAAGTTAAATAATGATTATAAAACAATACTATGTAACTGCTACCAAGTTAAGAAACATAACATTTTCAGAACTTAGAAGCCATTCTCTTGTGTGTCATTTCTATCATCAATCTCTCTCCTATAACAGTCTCTGACTTTTGTGACAATAATTTTTTTTAATTTTCTCTTTAGCTTTTCCATGACTTATTTAACCTTTTACTCTTTTTTTTTTTTTTTTTTTAAAAACTGCGGTCGCTTCCGTCTCCGCCGCCGGCCAATCCGGACTCTGACAGGGCCCGCCGCAGCAGCCAATCACCGGCCTGCACGGCGCTCCGCCTCTCCCTTTTACTCTTGATAAATATTTGTTTCCAGCTTTTTTTCTTTTAGAATTGATGCTGCTGTGAACAATCTTTTTTTTTTTTTTTTTTAAAAACAGGTTTTAAATTTTATTTTATTTTTAAACTTTACAATATTGTATTAGTTTTGCCAAATATCAAAATGAACAATCTTGTAAGCATCTCTTGTGCATCTCTTAATGGACATATGCATTAATTTCTAGGGATTTTATTTAGTATAGAAACTCAGAGTCATAAAATATGCATTTCTTTACTAGAAGTTTACAAATTTAGACACAGTCCCTATAGTGCATGAAATTTCCTATTGTTTCATGTGCTCACCAACACTGGTTATTATCTGACTTTTAAAATTTTTCCAATTAGTTGATACAAAATAGTATTATAGTTTAAAAAAAACTTGTTTCTTTATCAGTGAGGTTGATCACCTTTCCCTATGTTTATTAACCTTTTGGATATCCTCTTTTCTGATATGGCTGTTCAAATATTTTGTCAATCTTTACTTTCAGTAATCTTTTTCTTGCTGTTGTTGTTCAGTCGCTCAGTTGTGTCCGACCCTTTGCCTCCCCATGCATGGCAGCAGGCCAGGATTCCCTGTTCTTCACCATCTCAAGGAGCTTGCTTAAATTCATGTCCATTGAGTCAGTGATGCCATCCAACCATCTCATCCTCTGCTGCCCCTTCTCCTCCTGCCTTCTATCTTTCCCAGCATCAGGGTCTTTTCTAATGAGTTGGCTCTTCACATCAGGTGGCCAAATATTGGAGCTTCAGCTTTAGCATCAGTCCTTCCAGTGAATATTCAGGACTGATTTCCTTTAGGATGGACTGGTTTGATCTCCTTGCAGTCCAAGGGACTCTTAAGAGTCTTCTCTAGTTCAAAAATATCAATTCTTTCATGCTCAGCCTTCTTTATGGTCCAGCTCTCACATCCATATACGACAAGTGGAAAGACCATAGCTTTGACTAGATGGACCCTTGTTGGCAAAGTAATATCTTTGCCTTTTAATATGCTGTCTAGATTGGTCATAGCTTTTCTTCTAAGGAGCATGCATCTTTTAATTTTATGGCTGCAGTCATGTAGCCTGTGTTAAAATAGGATTTATTTAAAATAGTTCTTTAAAAAAATTTTTTTTTAAAGTTTGGCTTTCAGCACATATCAGGCCACTGTAATGGTCTTCAGAAATATTAAAATCATAAACATCAATGAACACTCCAAGTCTTCCTTAAATATAATATGACAAGTTCTAGTCTAGTACTCTTTAAGGCAAAGTTGTGTCAGTTCTCACAATTTTGACATTTTGTAGTGTTTATAATTTAAGAGATCAATGTAACATTCCCCCAAAAGCTGTTGTAAGTATCATCATTACTTCAAAATTGTAGGTAATACTGTGTGCCAAGAAGAGAGAGAATACAGAGGTCTGTCAATTCTGCATTGCATAGCAATAAAACTCTATTAAAAAAAAACTCTACTAAAAGCCCTTCATTAGAAAAAGTAACAACTTTCTGCTTTAGTTCCCAAGAAGCCAGAAAACTGATCTCAAAATTTGAAGCCTTACAACACAATGCCTCAAATTCTAGGGTACTCTTTTGATTTACACCTATTTTGCATGAAGCTGATTGTCCCATTTTAAGAATGGTCTGAGTATTGTCCTTTTCTTCTCTTTTAAATATTCAACATAAAAATCCCTGGGCAAGGTCTTACCAATCAGTATTTTAACATTGAAGGGTATAGCGTTTAAAACAGTATTATTGAAGCACAAAATTCCCTTTATCCATAAAGCTTTAAGTCCCTAACTTTCACAACAAAAGCTCTCATTGCAGTGGGGTAAAACTGAGAGCTGCATGGTGGATTTTATTTCCCACCTTGATAAAACTAGACTTCTGCAGATCTTGTAGCTCTATGCTGTCGGTGTAGTCTCTTTCAGTCTTAACCACTTTCTATTGTAGTTTTCCAGTAATTTTTTAAATGGAATTAACTATTGATACAGAGCTTAATACAAAAGAAGTTGACAGGAGAAAATTTCAGTTGTTTGCACAGAGATTGTAGGACTGTATTATTGTTGAAAGTTCTGTCTCAAGTGTGAATCCATTAGCAGTGAGACTCGCAGTCCTTGGGAAGTCCGTGGGAGATAAAATAACTTGCAAACTTGGCTAAGGATACACAGTCTCCCATCAGTGATGTTCATGAGGCCATGCTGTTATCACATCTGCCAGGGTTCCTTCACGGGGAAGACGACAGGACTCAAAGCTCTGAAGGGCTGGGAAAGAAGGTGTCCTCAAAGCTTTGACAGCTAGGGATTCTCTGGGTTCTGAATATTTGCTTTTCCCTCAGCTCATTTTATGGGTCTCCTTGGTGGCTCAGACAGTAAAGAATCCACCTGCAATGCGGGAGACCCAGGTTCAATCCCTCAGTTGGGAAGATCCCCTGGAGAGGGGTAAGGCTAACCACTCCAGTATCCTTGTCTGGAGAATTCCATAGACAAAGGAGCCTGGCAGGCTACAGTCCATGGGGTCACAAAGAGTCAGATAGGACTGAGTGACTAACACAGTCAAGCTCATTTTATCATAAACTACTCCCCTGAACGTTCTCTGGCACTATGAATTCAGGGCCAAGATCCATCAGTCTGATGTTCTACAGAATGATGGCAAAGGAGCCCTCATCTGGGGCCCAGAATTCCTGGACACCACCCTGGAGGAGGAAATGCATCACACTTCAGTACTCTTGCTTAGAAAATCTCATGGACAGAGGAGCCTGGTGGGCTACAGTCCAAAGGGTCACAAAGAGTCAGACATGACTGAGCAACTGAGTATGCACCTCAGTGGAAGATTGGGAGCCCACGGTTATGTGAAACTTACTGGACAATGAATTTGAGAGAAAACTGAGAATAAAAAGCAAAGAAGAAGAGGGATGGAAGAAAAAAGAAGGAAAAGAGGAAGTACATTGATTGAAAAAAAGTAAAAGAGAAACAAGGGTATAAATCGAAGAAGAAGGAATAAGAGGACAAAGACTTGGAGAAAAGAATGAAGCATCTTTTGAGTCGTTATTAGTATCTCTACTTTCTTTTTTATTTTTTAAAGTTTTTTTCTTTTTTTTGATGTGAACCGTTTTAAAAGTCTTTATTAAACTGATTACAATATTTCTTCTGTTTTACATTTTGGCTTTTTGGCCATGAGGCATGTGGGATCTTAGTTCCTCAACCAGGGATTAAGCTCACATCCCCCACATTGGAAGGCAAATCTTAACCAATGGACTGCCAAGGAAGTCCCAATATCTCTACTTTAAAGATAAAGAAAATGATTTGCTCAATATTAAATAACTCGTAAGTAATGGAACTGCAATTTGAGTGTACAGACCAAATCCCGGACTCCTAATCCTGAAACCTACCTTCTTCTCATAACACCACGCTGTCTCCTCCCTGTTCCTTTTACTCTCACTATCCTTGAAAGCTTGGAGTCCAATTCACTAAAACCAGCTGTATTACACATTTATACTTGACCTGAAGACCTTTGCATATCTTTCTCCATTCTGGATTGCAGACTACAATCTTTGGTTTATTTTCTTTGCTTTCTAGTCATTATCAGAACTTTACATTTTCCCTGTTCAATTTTGTTAGATTCAACACATTGACAGGTTACAGACTGTCAAAATACTTTTAAAGCCTCATTCTGATTTCTATCTAATTCAGTTTCTTCGAGTTTTATGCCATTAGCAATTTTTATAATTGCCCCTTTTATATTTTCTTCCTGGTTACTGATAAAAGCACTGAATAGAAAAGGATCAAGAAAATAAAATTTAAAATTTCCCTCCAGGTTATTCTCAGATCTTTAATTAGCACTGTGTGAGTAGAGTTTTAGCTAGCTACTAATCTACCAAATTATATACAACCATCCCAACAGTATTTCTTCAACTTTTTACAAGTAAAATAAAAAAGTCTGTTATATATTTTATGGAAATATCATCTCATTATATGTACTGTATTTGGCTTATCCTTCCATCTAGAACCTAATTTCAAGTTGTTTACATGACCAAACCGAGAATATACCATGAACCTCATACGGTCTTATAAGTGGATTTCTTTATTATCCTTCCTAAATGTTAATAAGAAATGCTTTTCACTGACCCATTTAAAGTCATTAAATGTGATATTAAACACACTTCTCTGGTGGTGTCACCTGCCAATACAGGAGACTTATATAAGAGATGCAGGTTCAATCATTTGGTGGTGAAGATGTCCTGGAGAAGGAAATGGCAACCCACTCCAGTATTCTTGCCTGGAAAATCCCATGGACACGGGAGCCTGGCGGGTTATAGTCCATAAGGTTGCAAAGAGTCGGACACGACTAAAGTGACTTAGCATGCACAGCATGCATGCAAATGTTATATTAAACATAGGTTTAGTTAAATCACAGCATTAGCTCAGCCATCTGTTTTGAATATGGTATCCTAATAATTTTAGAGACTTCCCAGATTGTTTTATGCACTTGCATACTTACCTGTCTTCTTAAAGAACATGGGCCTTATGGTCAAGACTGGGAGGAAAAAGAGCTAGATTCTAGTCCCAATTCTTCCAGTAGCTGGAGAAGGCAATGGCACCCCACTCCAGTACTCTTGCCTGGAAAATCCCATGGACAGAGGAGCCTGGTGGGCTGCAGTCCATGGGGTCGCTAAGAGTCAGACACGACTGAGCGGCTTCACTTTCCCTTCTCACTTTCATGCATTGGAGAAGGAAATGGCAACCCACTCCAGTGTTCTTGCCTGGAGAATCCCAGGGACGGGGGAGCCTTGTGGGCTGCCATCTATGGGGTCGCACAGAGTCGGACATGACTGAAGCGACTTAGCAGCAGCAGCAGCAATGTAACTTTCATTTGATTTATTTATAGTTAAAAGGATTTATCATATTAGCATTTATTTCCCAAAGCATTCTTAAAATTTTAAGAATGCCATGTCTCAGTAGACATCCCTGAAAATATGATGTTTATGGTAAAACCTGGCGTGCTGCGATTCATGGGGTTGCAAAGAGTTGGACACGACTGAGCAACTGATCTGATGGTAAAACATCTTTGGGCAATGTCAAGAGTTCCTTACCATAGGATTATGAGAGTCTTTAAACTAAAAATGTTTTCTTCAACAAAGAGCTATGCTAGTTTTTCCCAATTTATTAAGATATACAACACTTCTACAAGGTTTAATCTCATTGGTTACTGTTCTCTGTACACTGGAAAGTATAAAAATACACTTGAAGATCTAAATGTCACTTCTACTCCAGAAGGTTCTATAATTACAATATATTTTACACGCACACAAAGTATAAGATCTAAAGTTTTCATTATAAAGGACAAATCTAGGCAAACTGAATAATAATGGTGTCAGTAGATTTGATGGGGAAACAGTGGCAGACTTTATTTTTGGGGGCTCCAAAATTACTGCAGATGGTGACCATAGCCATGAAATTAAAAGACACTTACTCCTTGGAAGAAAAGTTATGACCAACCTAGATAGCGTATTGGAAAGCAGAGACATTACTTTGCCAACAAAGGTCTGTCTAGTCAAGGCTATGGTTTTTCCAGTGGTCATGTATGGATGTGAGAGTTGGACTGTAAAGAAGGCTGAGCGCTGAAGAATTGATGCTTTTGAACTGTGGTGTTGGAGAAGACTCTTGAGAGTCCCTTGGACTGCAAGGAGATCCAATCAGTCCATTCTAAAGGAGATCAGCCCTGGGATTTCTTTGAAAGGAATGATGCTAAAACTGAAACTCCAATACTTTGGCCACCTCATGTGAAGAATTGACTCATTGGAAAAGACTCTGATGCTGGGAGGGATTGGGGGCAGGAGGAGAAGGGGACAACAGAGGATGAGATGGCTGGATGGCATCACTGACTCGATGGACGTGAGTTTGAGAGAACTCTGGGAATTGGTGATGGACAGGGAGGCCTGGCGTGCTGCGATTCATGGGGTCGCAAAGAGTCGGACACAACTGAGCGATTGAACCGAACTGAACTGATAACTGAATTTCTGAGGTTGATATTGATTTTATGTTGTTGTTCTGGGGTTAAAATTATGTTAAAAGAGAATAGAAACATAAATTTAAGGTAGGGTTAATGAAAATTGTACATAAAAAGAAGGATGTAGAAAATAGCTTATAGAAATATATAGTCAACTAGAAAGAAAGCTAATAAAATGTAATATTTGAATTAAATATTCTGACAGATGGCACTGGCCTGGTTGAACAGAGTGTTAACATAACAGAACTCTTTAATTTTTCTTGTTTTTCTGCAGATTTCTCATATACTTGTTTCTGTTGAATATAGTGTTAAGAGAAAAAAAAAAAAGCTGGAAGGCACATAAGATGAATATGATTTCTTCAAAGACATAATTATTTGTTATATACTAATAAATGATTGCCCTCAAAGTGTTATATAAGGAAGCTGTTGTATCTGTCCCCTCTGTGCACATTTGGGCTCAGGAAAGTACAAACCCAGATGTTCTTCACCATATATCATTTATAACAAACACCAAGTTCCTTAAAGGTGGTTTTTATACAACTCTATATTCTTCAGTATTTCTATTTTAGGACCTTTCCATATCAAATGCTCAATAAATATTCGTTGATGAAACTGCACTAGAAATTGTTTGAGGTGCTAGAGATACAAAGAGGCCTGAATGACATATATACACTGCTATGTATAAAATAGACAACTAATGAGAACCTACTGTATGGCACAGGGACTACACTCAGTGCTCTGTGGTGACCTAAATGGGAAGGAAATCTGAAAAAGAAGGTCTATATGTATATGTGGAGAAGGCAATGGCAACCCACTCCAGTACTCTTGCCTGGAAAATCCCATGGACAGAGGAGCCTGGTGGGCTGCAGTCCATGGGGTCGCTAAGAGTCGGACACGACTGAGCGACTTCACTTTCACTTTTCACTTTCATGCATTGGAGAAGGAAATGGCAACCCACTCCAGTGTTCTTGCCTGGAGAATCCCAGGGATTGTGGAGCCTTGTGGGCTGCCGTCTATGGGGTCGCACAGAGTCAGACACAACTGAAGCGACTTAGCAGCAGCATATGTATATGTATGGATGATGAACTTTGTTGTACAGCAGAAACTAACACAACATTGTACATCAAGTATAAGCCAATAAAAACAAAACAAAAAATAAAGCGTCATGCTATTCAACTCCTTCCCTTGACATTAATGCTCTAGTCAAAAACACTATGGCCTTATAGCACAGAAAGTGCTATGAAGAGTTACACACAGCCTGGGGAATGAACACAAGCAGAGCACCTAACCCAGCGGAGGAGGAAACCTCAACTGATTGTTCAATGATGAATCAGGTTAAAGACTCAGAAGGGATGTTCCCACTAGATGCAACAGAGTACGCAATGGCAAGAAATGAGAGAGAGCATGACAGAGACAAGAAATCAAAATGCCTAAATTATTGCTTGTAGAGAGAGTTCAGGACCCTAGCCAGCTTCCACTTGTACCACCATTCTCTCTTTGCGATCAACTCAGACTGTTTTTAGTGGTTCAAATGCACTATCTTCCATCTTGCTTAAATGAGCATACATATTTTCTCTAACTGAAATTTACTTTCCCCACTTTGTATAATTAAAACTCACAGGAAACTTTGAAATCTCAACTCAAATATCATCTCTTTGCAGGAGGCTTTTCCAGACCCTGAGACTGTTTTTGTGTTTTAGTCGCTAAGTCATGTCCAACGCTCGTGACCCCATAGACTGTAATCTGCCAGGCTTCTCTGTCCTTGTGATTTTCCAGGCAAGAGTACTGGAGTGGGTTGCCATTTCCTTCTCCAGGGGATCTTCCCAAACCAGGGATCGAACGTGGTCTCCTGCATTGTGGACAGATTCTTTACCAACTGAGCTACAAGGGAAGCTGAACCAATATATTCTCACACCATTCTCTGTCTTTCCTCCTCAGCAGTCATCATTGCTTGTCATATACATTTATCTGCATGATTTTTAAAATTAATGTCTATACATCCTAACCTAGACTATATATTCCATGAAACCATAGACTCTGCCTGTTTTATTCAACATTTACTACCAGTACCTAATAAAGAACTTTTCATATAGAAAGTATTCTCTAAATACTTGTTGATTGAATGCAAAGAATTAGAAAAACTATTGTTTCCAAAGAAGGCAAGTATTTTATGCTACACTGAGATTTTACTCTTTATTCTGAAGTTTATGGGGAGGAATTTAATATTAAGTACAGAAGTGAACAGATATGCATTTTGTAAAAAGAACTCTGACTATGATGTCAAAAATTGTTCAGAAATGGGCTAAGACTATAGGTAAAGAGTCTAATTAGAAGTTCACTGTGATAACACAGGTAACAAGTTATGGTTACTTGAACTAGGTACTGGATCATGAGACAGAAGGAAGTATGAGATTTGAGAGATATTATGAAAGTGGAAAAAAATAGGATTTAGTACCTGTTTTGTGGTGGGAATGAGGAAGGAGGAAAATGTGTCACAGTTGATTGTTAGCTTTCTTGTTTTGGCAAATACGTGGATGGTGTCTCTGCCCAATGAGAGTGAAATTAAAGTGTGAACTAATATATACTTCTTGCAATGTTTAGTCATAAGAGATTTCCAGTGGATATGTAGATCAAACCTGAGGATCAGAGAAAGAAGACAACTGGACAATGAGCTTTTGAAAAATACTGATGAAATACATACAACATAAAATTTATCATCTTAATCATTTTGAGTGTACAGTTCAGTGGTATTAAGTATATTCATATGGTTGTGCCACGATTGTCACCGTCCATCTCCAGGACACAAATTCTGTATCCATTAAATAATAACTATTCCTCCTCTTAACCAGCCCCTGGCAACCACCATTTTACCTTCGGTCTTTGTGAACTTAACTACTTAGGTATCTGACTTAAGCAGAATGATATGATATTTGTTCCTTTATGATGTCATTTATTTCATGAAGCATAATGTTTATCCATTAAACCTTATAAAGGTTTATCCATGTTATAACATGTATGAGAATTCCTTTCCATTTTTTTTTTAATGTTCATCTGTTATCTTAAAGTAAAGATCTTTAAGGAAAAAGTGGCATCAGTTCAGTTCAGTCACTCAGTCATGTCCAACTCTTTGCGACACCATGAATAACAGAATGCCAGGCCTCCCTGTCCATCACCAATTCCCAGAGTTCACTCAAACTCATGTCCATCAAGTTGGTGATGCCATCCAGCCATTTCATCTTCTGTCGTCCCCTTCTCCTCCTGCCCCCAATCCCTCCCAGCATCAGAGTCTTTTCCAATGAGTCAATTCTTCGCATGAGGTGGCCAAAGTACTGGAGTTTCAGCTTTAGCATCATTTCTTCCAAAGAAATCCCAGGGCTGATCTCTTTCAGAATGGACTGGTTGGATCTCCTGGCGGTCCAAGACTCTCAAGAGTCTTCTCCAACACCACAGTTCAAAAGCATCAATTCTTCGGTGCTCAGCTTTCTTCACAGTCCAACTCTCACATCCATACATGACTATTAGAAAAACCATAGCCTTGACTAGACGGACCTTTGTTGGCAAAGTAATGTCTCTGCTTTTGAATATGTTATCTAGGTTGGTCATAGATTTCCTTCCAAGGAGTAAGCGTCCTTTAATTTCATGGATGCAATCAGCATCTGCAGTGATTTTGGAGCCCACAAATATAAAGTCTGACACTGTTTCCACTGTTTCCCCATCTTTTGCCATGAAGTGATGGGACCGGATGCCATGATCTTCATTTTCTGAATGTTGAGCTTTAAGCCAATTTTTTCACTCTCCTCTTTCAATTTCATCAAGAGGCTTGATAGTTCCTCTTCACTTTCTGCCATAAGGGTGGTGTCATCTGCATATCTGAGGTTGTTGATATTTCTCCCGGCAATCTTGATTCCAGCTTGTGCTTCCTCCAACCCAGCATTTCTCATGATGTACTCTGCATATAAGTTAAGTAAGCAGGGTGACACTATACAGCCTTGACGTACTCCTTTTCCTATTTGGAACCAGTCTGTTGTTCCATGTCCAGTTCTAACTGTTGCTTCCTGACCTGCATACACATTTTTCAAGAGGCAAATCAAGTGGTCTGATATTCCCATCTCTTTCAGAATTTTCCACAGTTTATTGTGATCCACACAGTCAAAGGCTTTGGCATAGTCAATAAAGCAGAAATAATGTTTTTCTGGAACTGTCTTGCTTTTTCCATGAACCAGCGGATGTTGGCAGTTTGATCTCTGGTTCCTCTGACTTTTCTAAAACGAGCTTGAACATCTGGAAGTTCACGGTTCACGTATTGCTGAAGCCAGGATTGGAGAATTTTGAGCATTATTTTGTTAGCGTGTGAGATGAGTGCAATTGTGCAGTAGTTTGAGCATTCTTTGGCATTGCCTTTCTTTGGGATTGGAATGAAAACTGACTTTTTCCAGTCCTGTGGCCACTGCTGAGTTTTCCAAATTTGCTGGCATATTGAGTGCAGCACTTTCACAGCATCATCTTTCAGGATTTGAAATAGCTCAACTAGAATTCCATCACCTCCACTAGCTTTGTTCGTAGTGATGCTTTCTAAGGCCCACTTGACTTCACATTCCAGGATGTCTGGCTCTAGGTGAGTGATCACACCATCATGATTATCTGGGTTATGAAGATCTTTTTTGTACAGTTCTTCTGTGTATTCTTGCCACCTCTTCTTAATATCCTCTACTTCTCTTAGGTCCATACCATTTTTGTCCTTTATCGAGTCCATCTTGGCATGAAATGTTCCCTTGGTATCTCTAATTTTCTTGAAGAGATCTCTAGTCTTTCCCATTCTGTTGTTTTCCTCTATTTCTTTGCATTGATCGCTGAGGAAGGCTTTCTTATTCTCCTTGCTCTTCTTTGGAACTCTGCATTCAGATGCTTATATCTTTCCTTTTCTCCTTTGCTTTTTGCTTCTCTTCTTTTCACAGCTATTTGTAAGGCCTCCCCAGACAGCCATTTTGCTTTTTTGCATTTCTTTTCCATGGGGATGGTCTTGATCCCTGTCTCCTGTACAATGTCACGAACCTCTGACCATAGTTCATCAGGCACTCTATCTATCAGATCTAGTCCCTTAAATCTATTTCTCACTTCCACTGTATAACCATAAGGGATTTGATTTAGGTCATACCTGAATGGTCTAGTGGTTTTCCCTACTTTCTTCAATTTAAGTCTGAATTTGGCAATAAGAAGTTCGTGATCTGAGCCACAGTCAGTTCCCAGTCTTGTTTTTGCTGACTGTATAGAGCTTCTCCATCTTTGGCTGCAAAGAATATAATCAATCTGATTTCGGTGTTGACCATCTGGTGATGTCCATGTGTAGAGTCTTCTCTTGTGTTTTTGGAAGAGGGTATTTGCTATGACCAGTGCATTCTCTTAGCAAAACTCTATTAGTCTTTGCCCTGCTTCATTCCGTATTCCAAGGCCAAATTTGCCGGTTACTCCAGGTGTTTCTTGACTTCCTACTTTTGCATTCCAGTCCCCTATAATGAAAAGGACATCTTTTTTGGATGTTAGTTCTAAAAGGTCTTGTAGGTCTTCATAGAACCGTTCAACTTCATAGTATGTAATATGTCATATGTATGTAATATGGCATAGTAGGTAATATCTTCCCTTTAAAGGTAATTACTGAGATATGCTTTAAGAAGTGGATGCAAAAAAAAAAAAAAAAGAAGTGGATGCATTTTTTTCTGGCATAAATTATTTCTCATTTTCAGGGTGGGGCATTATTTAACTCTTTTAAAGCTTAAATTCATCTTTTTCTTCCCTTTCCCCCCCACTAGGCTATATCTAGGTACTGAATTTCATTTTAAAAATCCAATAATTATTTATTAATCACCTGTGCACATCTGGCTACAATGTTAAACATCGGAAATAAAGAACTCCCTGATGACTTTTTAAAACATTCATACATCTTCCAAAATTCTCATGGAGGGAAACAGATTGCCTATCACTTAAATTTATATATTTATATTATATACATTATTAGCCTCTGAAATAGTTCTAGGCAGATGCCTAGAATTAATCTACTTTAAGAAAAAAATTTGTTTCTACATTATTTTCAGAAAGTTTTGATATTTCTATGGTATCATCAACCTATTTCTGCCCAAAATGTGATCCAGAGAAGGCATGTGATCTGTGAGGGTTTCCAGTGTGTTGCCCAGGCAAATCTTTTCTGGTATTAATCACAAAATCACCCCAACAGCTTAGTTTTGATCTTAGATATAGATCCATATTTGCCTTCTCATATAATCCATTGGCAATTTATTAAACCCATTTGGTAAGGAAACATTTGGCCTTCCCTGGTGGCTCAGATGGTAAAGAATCTTCCCTCAGTGAGGGAGACCTGGATTCGATCCCTGGGTTGGGAAGATCCCCTGGAGAAGGGCAAGGCAGCTCACTCCAGTATTCTTGCCTGGAGAATTCCATGGACAGAAGAGCCTGGCAGGATACAGTCCATGGGGTTGCAAAGAGTTGGATACCACTGAATGACTAAGCACACAAGAAAACATTAAAGAGGGCCAAAGCCAGACTTCTATCCTACATCTTCTATTTATTACCTGTGTGACATAGTTCAAGCCACTTTTTCTTATGGGCATTAGTTTGTTCAGTTTAAAAGTGAAGCGGAGTGGTGGGTGATAAGGGTGAGACGGCAATTTTAAGAGTGATTGCAGATATTCAAAGAATAAATGAATGCCAAATTCCTCTGTAAGTTAAAAAATCCCTACATATCATTATTGTGATTCATATTTACCAATAGGCTATTTTTCAGCAACTACCAGTAACGAATGTCAGGTAATCAGTGGATATTTTTGATAACTGAAGCATACAAACCACAAACTTAAACAGAATTTTATAGCCATTCTTTCCTTACTTGTTTCATGAATTAATTTACCCTTATACTGATTTCCTGGAGAAGGCAATGGCATCCCACTCCAGTACTTTTGCCTGGAAAATCCCATGGACGGAGGAGCCTGGTGGGCTACAGTCCATGGGGTCGCTAAGAGTCGGACATGACTGAGCGACTTCACTTTCACTTTTCACTTTCATGCCTTGGAGAAGGAAATGGCAACCCACTCCAGTGTTCTTGCCTGGAGAATCCCAGGGACGGGGAAGCCTGGTGGGCTGCCGTCTCTGGGGTGGCACAGAGTCGGACACGACTGAAGCGACTTAGCAGCAGCAGCAGCAGCATACTGATTTCCTATGTAATGTCCTAGTGACATTTTGAGTTGTCTCCATATTTTGGTTTCCTTTCTAAACTGAAGGACACTTGAGAACAATTTATATCTATGAATTATCACCTAAGCTCAGGCAACATGTCATTGTAAAGGGTCAAATATAAATGTCCACTTTCTTCAGAACTGAAGAAACACTTTGAACTCAATACACTCTGAAATTTTGAATTGCATCTAAACACAGCGGGTCATTTCATTCAGAAGTAATGCTTTTCATACAATTTAATGGAGCAGCATTCAGAGCTTTCAAAACCTTTTCTTCATCTCTTTTCCATTTCTATAATGTACTCTTTAATGTACAGGCCACTGTTTGGTTGTGGGCATTTCTCCACCAATATGTCTTAAGCTCTTATCCATCTAGTCAAGAAATGTGTGAAATATTCCTGATGATTACTTTTATTTTTTTCTTGATACCTATGTAAAAATTGATTCAAAGGTAAACTTTACCATGAAAACTGGGACAAAAGTTCACTAGACTTCAACAGTTTATAAATTAAGTCTACTGGGAATACTTTCTAATTTTAAAAAATCCACCTTTATTGGCAATGTACTTGATCGGCTTTCCTTCAGTAACACAGAGTTAATGTAGTAGGTTATTGATGGGGTTTCATTTGAGTCTTTCAATTCTTTCTAATTAGTCTCTTTATATAAACTTCTATTTTTACATAAACTTTTTAAACAAAGCAATTATGTATTTAAAAAATCTAGTTAACTATTTAAATTCAAAATTTGATACGTTTTATTCTTGGTGCTTCTCTGGAAGTTCAGTGTAAAGAATTGGCCTGCTAATGCAGGAGGCACGGGTTCAGTCCCTGGGTTGGGAAGATCATCTGGAGAAGGAAATGGCAACCCACTCCAGTATTCTTGTCTGGAGAATTCCGTGGACAGAGGAGCCTGTAGGCTACAGTCATGGGTTGCAAAAGAGTTGGATATGATTAGCGACTAAACAACAATAATCTTGGTGCACAATAAAATTTACGTTGGTTGATTTATTTCAGATCTTGGGAAGTGCTACAATACTGATAATATTCATCCATTTATATTATCAACAAACATTTTAGAGTACCTATTCTCTGTCAGAAGATATAATCCATGCATTCATGGAACTCAGATTGATAGAAATAGAATATGTATATGTGTATATGTATATATATGTGTATATACATATGTGTGTGTGTATTATACATGCAGAAATTCAAGTAGACAAACTGAGAAAGTGTAATGAAACAAAACAAATGTGATTCAAGGTGGTTCAAGGGTTACATAGACAAAATTCAGGTAAAATTCTTCGGAGGCCATATTTTGCTCAAGAATTTTAAAAAGTTAGCTGTTCCAGAATTAGAAGAGTCCATCATGAAAATAAACTAAGTGCAGTTCCTTAGGGGAATTCTTAGCAGAAAAGCAGCAGCTGGGTGGTATATAATGAGCAAGGAAAAGATTGGGTGAAATGAGACTGGAGAAGCAAAAGGGGCCCCTGACAAGGAATTAGAACCGTATTTTAAGAGAATCAGAGACAGAAAAGGGGGAAGTAGACAGTTTTATATAGGTTATTTTCCATCACTCTGTGTGACACTTTATATTCTCATTTATCCTTCATGATAACCTTTTGAGAAATTTGTTATTAGCCTAAAATTATATGTTAGAAAAATATGAGTTCCATGCTGGACAGTTAATAAAGGGAAAAGCTGTTTTCAGATCTGAGTGTGTTTGTTTACAAATATATTATTCAACTTTACTGTAGCCCACCCACTACTTAACAGAGAATATCAATACTGAGCTTGGCCATGAAATACTACAAATTACAAATGCTGGAGAGGGTATGGAGAAAAAGGAACCCTCCTACATTGTTGGTGGGAATGTAAATTGGTACAGTCTTATGGAGAACAGTACGGAAGTTCCTTAAAAAACTAAAAATAGAGTTACCATATGATCAAGTGAGACTACTCCAGGGCAGATATCCAGAGAAAACTCTAGTTCAAAAAGATACATGCACCCCAGCATTCATAGAGGCACTGTTTACAATAGCCAAGACATGGAAACAACCTAAATACCATTGACAGAAACATGGAAAAATATGTGTAACAATGTAACATTACTCAGCCATAAAAAAGAAAATGAAATAAAGCCATTTGGAGCAATCTGGATGGATCTAGAGATTCCATACTAAGTGAAGTTAGGCAGAGAAAGACAAATATCATATATCACTTATAAGTGAAATTAAAAAATTATACAAATGCACTCTTTTATAGAAACAGACTCATAGACTTCAAAAGCTAACATGGTTACCTAAGGGGAGGAGAGGAAGAGGGATAAGTTAGGAGTTTTGGATTAACATATACATAGAGCTATAACCAACAAGGACCTACTGTGTATCACAGGGAACATATTCTCAATATTTTGTAATAACCTATAACAGAAGAGAATCACAATTAGAGCAGGTTCTTGAAAATATTTGGTGATCAACAAATAGTAACTGAATGAAGGAATGAATGACTAGATTAGCTAATAAATAAATGAAAAGTACGATATTCTCTAAGTAAGAGTGTCATACAAAACTTTTTCATAGTGTCAATTACTTTAAGGCATTCAGTGCTCTTTACCTATTCAAAGTAACTTGATACCATGATATTATGTGCCTGAGTTTTTATACTATTTAATAAGGCAGTGCAGTGTGGAGTACTAGTTCTCAAAGATTAGTGTATATGAGACCCACTGTTTTTTCAGAGTTCTTCAAGTGGTTTGCGTTTGTCTACTAATCTAATTTTGAAAAATTACCTTTCACATATTCAACTTGATATCTAAATATTTCCATCATAATTTTAAATAGTTACAAAGGGTGTAACCTCCAGAGTACTATAAATACAAGCATTCTAAGAAAATATATTTAGTCATTCTTTTTGATATAGCCAATGGAATAAAAATAGCATAGCTCTTTTGATACCCAGCATTTTAAAAAAAAACATGAAAAGATTTCATTCAATAGTTGAAAAATTAACACTACTTATTTTTTCTCTTTTGTCTCATCTGTCCATTTTATTTTCAGCAGAAAATTTAATATTAATTTAAATATCTTATCAAGAATTTTAATGACTACATTATTAGATTTCTATGATAATTTTTAAACTAATTTTAAAAATAGCCTATGTCTATAAAGTTCTATGTCTTAAGTTTTTTCTTCAAGATTGAAGTCATCAAGTCATCGTTGTGACTCGTATTAGTACATGTTTTACTAAAAGACTGAAAATACATTTCAAAATTTGATAATTAAGATATAAAATGAAAGTACAATTTCACTGGAAATTCATCCTTAATGACATGTAAAATACTCTCTTTTAATTTAGATCATGTATCCAAGGGTCAATATCATTTTTGGCTACAGTGATAAAGGTTTTAACACCAATCAATTCCTGATTTTTTAAAAATAATAATCACTGATAAACTTTGTTCAAATAAAAAAAGTAGATGAAGTTGGAAGGAGTTTCACAATAGCAATATAACATGACTCCTTGAACTCATTTTGTGTTACATGGCCCAAATTGCAGTAATCCATTATTAAAAATTATGTTTAATGATCTATAAGCTGACAACTCAATTCGATTCTCTTTTAATTTTGTTGAAAGGAAGTAATTAGAAACCACTGTACTTGCAGAAAGATTTATTTTATAGTCATTACTGACATTTACCTTCTCAACATCAACATCAATATTTTAAATTATCTCTGTGTTTAACATTCTGAGGGACTGCACATGATGGTGATGCTATGCCATTGTTAGATAAGGTCTAGTTTTGTGAAATGGGCTTCCCAAGTGGCTCAGTGGTAAATAATACACCTGTCAATGCAAGAGATGTGGGTTTGATCCCTGGGTTGGAAAGATCCCCTGGAGAAGGAAATGGCAACCCACTCGAGTATTCTTGCATAGGAAATCCCATGGGCAGAGTAGCCTGGCAAGTTACAATCCACAGGGTGGCAAAAAAGTTGGACACAACTTAGAGACTAAGCAGCAACAAGTTATGTGAACTAGAGGACCGGGGACAAGAGGAAACGTGGTAAAAAAAAATGATGCTAATCCAAGTAACATTCTCAGGGAGATTAGATTTAGGAATAGCACTTGTGGAAACTGAGAATTCTGAAACTGATTCTCTTAGAACTATTTGAACCCCTACATTTCTTTGGCAATTTTTATGTGTATATATATATATATGTATATATGTATATATATGTGTATATATATGTATATATATATACACATGCCTGCTAAATCACTTTAGTTGTGTCCAGCTCTGTGAGACCCTATGAACTGTAGCCCAGCCCACCAGGTTCCTCTGTCCATGGGATTCTCCAGTCAAGAATACTGCAGTGGGTTGCTGTGCCCTCCTCCAGGAGATCTTCCTGACTGGGGCGAACCTGAGTCGATGTCTCCTACACTGGCAAATGTGTTCTTTACCACTAGCGCCATCTGAGACTAGGTTTTTAACACGTTCCTTTTTAGCTACTATCCTAGGAAAGCTGATAATCTAGAATACTAGCTAAAAAGGAATATGGCTAAAATCCTGGCCCAAGATACTGTAATTCTATAGATCTACTATAAGGCCAGGTATTTTTTTTTTTTTTGGTTTGCTTTTTTAGCAAACTCATCCCAGATAATTCTGATGAAGGTTATTCACAGACTGCTTTCCAAAAAATATTGTGTGGAGAAAGTAAATGCTTAAATAAGAACAGTAGATTATGTTATTTATGGCTTTGTCCCAAGAACTGTTGTGTGTTATATATTACAAATATTTACTCATAAAATCTTTTCAGCGCTCATGGAAGCATTACTATTTTTCCATTTTAAATTTGGATAAATTGAATTAATGAGAAAATTCAATCACTTGTGTGAATACACAACATGAAATGGAGTGAACAATGAGTTAACATGAGGCTAGTGAAGATTCAGGGCACAGATAATCTAGAATTCCAAGCTGAGCAGTAACAATGTTGTTGGGAAACAATGTGATATATGGAAGGCTTTTACATAAGTAGTGATATACTCGGCCTAGATGAGGGGGCAGAATGCTGGAAAATGCCAATATTTAAGGAAAAGATAAAGGAATAAAAACCTGGATAGATACAGAAAGGACTGATTAGAGACAGAGCATAATATAGCCAAAGCAAGCCCTCCAAAAGAATGAAATAAGCCATTAATGTCACATGGTAGAGACTAATAAACAGTAGAACATAAAATTGTCCACTGAATTTAGTAAACAAAAAGAGATCACTGTTGAAAAAGATTTAATTGGTGTCACAGAGATAGAAATTAGATGGCAGTAGTTTGAAAAATAAATGGAGAAAGAAAATTGAAGAATGCATACAACTCTTTCAGGAGACTTAACTGTAAAGAAGAAAAAGATTTGTTGCTACTGCAAGTCTGAGGTCAAAAGAGTAGTTTTATATTTTGAAGGAAAAACATAGGAGGAAATTAATGATTAGGAGCTGATAAATAAGTAATTCAAGAAAATAGAAAGGTTGGAACTCCAAGGTTCAGAAGGAAGCTAACTGTACAACTACTAGATTAATATAGGATACAGATAAGAGTTGGGTTAAAGGAAAAGATGGTTGGTACTAAAAATTTTTACTCAATAGGTAAGCGTCTGCAGATCAGTAGATGACCGTGATTAAGAGAAATAGGAGGTGATGTTTCAGATCATCCTCAAAGAATCAGGGATTTTTACAACTGTGTTCAAAGAGCATGCTTGAAAAGTGGCATTGAGGAGCTATAATAACAATAAGTTAGATCTATTAGAAATAAATGAATTAAAAATTATTCTTTGAATCAGCCATTTAACATGTCACTTGAGTGCTTACTTTTTTATGCTAAGGACTCAAGTGATAAATACGGTTATTTCAGCACTTCTCAACCAATGATACTACTCAAGGGAAGGGTGTTTATAAAAATTGCTAAGGAATTTACAGACAGCTTATAATCATATGTGTGTGTGTGTGTGTGTGTGTGTGTGATTTTCAGGAAAAATAAAGCAGTTTTTGTTGTTTTCATTTTGATAGCACCAGATATCTTTGTGCAAGTGATTAGTGGTAATTAGCTATGAAATTTTGTAACAAAGCACGATCTGTCTGATACATGTGTTAAGATGCCATATCATAAAATAACTACAATAGATAAAAATTTCTAATAGAAATATATAAAAATACTATGGGAACAGAAAGTGGGTGTGTTCACAATGCCTAACATAGAGAAGATGGAAAAGTACACATGGGAGGAGACATCTATTTTGAGTCTCATCCAGTGTAATTTCTAGGTTTAGAAAAGGGGAGCAGGTCATGTAGGTAACTGTGAAAGTCATGAAATCATAACAATTGCCTGAATCTATATTTAGGAAGATATTGCATGGATGTTATTGGTACTTATCGGTACAAGTTGTTCTGGGAGGTGGGGGTGGAAATGCTAAAGAGATGCTAAAGAAACAAATGAAATAAAGAAGTTTACCTTTGGGCTTGTAAACCTCTACAGCAGTGTGAAGGATTGGTTTCTGAGGGGAAGCTGGAGTGAAGAACACATGTTAATAGGTTATTGAAATTATTTAGAGTAGAGTTAAAAAAGACAAAATAGAGCAGAGGCTATGG
Organism: Bos indicus; assembly: GCF_029378745.1. Classification (NCBI taxonomy): domain Eukaryota; kingdom Metazoa; phylum Chordata; class Mammalia; order Artiodactyla; family Bovidae; genus Bos; species Bos indicus. The sequence continues at coordinate 54,279,645 of NC_091764.1, read as the reverse complement.
GCATGGAGAGGGATGCAAGGATTTGGGAATGACTTGGGATATATAGTGTAGCTGTTTTGAGTAGGGAGGACTCCATGAGCCCTAACTAAACAAGTGAACAGATAGAAGGTGGTGACATTGACCAAGGTAAGAAAATCCAAAAAAGAAATAAATTCTTCAAGGCCAGGGTACCACATTGCCAAATCAAACCACATTATAAAGTAAAATAATCCCAATAGAAGAAATTATATATGTATACATATATATATATATGTATATATATATATAAAAAATAAAAGTTAAGGCACACACACACACATATATATATAAAATAAAAGTTAAGGCCGTATGTATGTCTGACTTGCTGACAATGCATGCTTCTGTTTTTGAGTTTTCAAAGAAGCCAAGCTGCAAAGGAAGTGAGCCATTCCTTAGCTCTTTTTCCACACAACATAAATCAGAAAGTGCACAGCCTGTCAGTGGAGTTCTGGAAAATATGGATATAAAGGCACTCCTCCATCTTCCTCCTTCCCTCTCCACCTGTGTCTGCCTAAGGCATGAAGATTGATCAGACATTTACAGAAGCAACTGCCAAAGTCTTATTCACTGTGGTGCAAGGGTGTGAGATTGCCGCACTGCTCCAACAAAAGCAAAATGGCAGTATTTAAATGAACTGACACATCAGATCTCCTCAGCTGTTCTTTACAAGCGATACATTAATCGGGGGATAAACAAGGTATTGTCATCCTGACAAAATTTTAGAGGACTGCATCAGAGAAATCTCCTGATATTACTCTTCTTGAATACAAACCAGGGCCTGACATTTCCCAAAAAGGATGATTTTAGAAATCGTTCTTTTTAAGTCTGTCTATAGAAGAACACGTTCTTAATTAGTGATCCGATTCTGTAGACTGTTGAGTCTCATCCAATGCATTTTCTAGGTTTATAAGAGGGGAGCAAGCCCCTTTATGAGCCTTCCTTGAAATAGGGGTATTAGGCAATATCTGAAGGCATTTTTCCCCTAATGGTGACTTTTATGTTAGTGAATTTTTAGAGCATTCTTTAAACACATTCCTTCCTTTTACTTTCACCGCTCTTTTATTATGAGTCCTCATCGTGTTCTGCCTAAGTTATAGTTTACTAAATGGTTACCTTGATTCCAATGCTTTCCTTCCCTCCTCCTTTCCTGCGCAATATGTCCACTTAATTTCGTGTCACTTGACCATCCAAGAACCTTAAGATGACTCTACCTTTCTCTAGTGCATATTCTTACCCATCTTCGTTTGGCCTCAAGAGTCTCTTAGATTGATTACTAAGCTGACTCACAAGCTTTGTCATCCACTGCTAAACACAGGTGTCCTCTCCTCTAGCTAATGGAATACTTAATGCCTTCCCATAGCTACATTTTCGATTTTTATCCTTTTTCTTTCTTTTTTTTGCAGTGAAACAAGCATTTGTTAGGAGATAAAACAGTATGTGTGGATAGACATTCAGGAAGGCTCAGAGAAAGAGTTGCGCCTTTGTGGTAGTTTGAATCACTTATACGGAACATTTATTTTGGCTTTCCTTTGGCCAATCATCTTGCTTTGCCTGGTTCTGAGTCTGTATTTGGTTTAACTAAGAGTCCTCTTTTAAAATTCAATTCAGTTGTTATCTCTTTGATGAATCTGTTCCCATTATTTTTCTGAAATTATTTCTGCCTTTAAATGTTATTTCTAAGGTATATATTTCATTTTATTTGTAAAATAAGTGTATTTCTTATTCAAATCCCTTTTAGTAGTCCATATTGCCATGTGGAAATAAGTATGTTGAGGGTGGACTTAATATATATATATTTAGAGGCAGAAGGGGTAGTTATAAAAAGGAGGACTTAACAGATTAGGTGTAGTTTGTATCTGACCTCCAAGACAAAGGAGAACTTCAAGAAGAGTTCCTTGTGAGCTTGGAGTGTGCCAGAAATCTGATGCTCATTTTTATTAAGTATCTCCCTGTGTTTCAACTATCTCCGCAATTTCTCTGCATTTCAATTTTCTTTTCTGACTTTCCCCTAGTGGAGGCACCTCCTATGACCCAGATACCTGTGGTTGCATTTTGGTGAACTAGAGATAAATTGAACTTCTCATAAACTGCTATTATAAGGAACAATAGGAATCAAAAAACAAATGTAAGCTAATCAACATATATCTGCCAATAGTGCCAGATTCTTATGACCCAATGTAATTATTTTGGACTGGAGCTCCCTAAGCTTGCCAGAATTATCCAGGATATGGTCAGAAATGAGATCCTACCTCAGGTCTTATGAATTAGGTCCTTGTCAGCATAGTAAGACCAGGAGGAAAAATTAAGATTGCAAAGAAAGAAACATACTTTCATTATTCACATATATTATTGTTACTCTGCTGCTGCTGCTGTCGCTTCAGTCGTGTCCGACTCTGTGCCACCCCAGAGACGGCAGCCCACTAGGCTCCCCCATCCCTGGGATTCTCCAGGCAAAAACGCTGGAGTGGGTTGCCATTTCCTTCTCCAAGGCATGAAAGTGAAAAGTGAAAGTGAAGTCGCTCAGTCATGTCCGACTCTTAGCGACCCCATGGACTGCAGCCCACCAGGCTCCTCCGTCCATGGGATTTTCCAGGCAAGACTACTGGAGTGGGTTGCCACTGCCTTCTCTCTCTAGGACACTGTAAAAAAAAATTAGATCAATAGTGGACATTTAACAAGAGAGATTAGTAAGATTTATTGATACAAGCTTAAATACAGAGATCAATTTCATTTTTCTGTATAAACAGGAAATGAAATGTTTATGTATACGTTATTTACATTAACATAAATTGGAAGTGCCCATGAATCTACATTCTCTCCGTGGACAATACTGAACACTATTATCTTAGTCTGCTTGGTCTGCCTAACAATATACTACAGGCTGGGTGGCTTAAACATAGAAATGTATTCCTTCCAGTTCTGGAGCCTGGGGATTTATGACTCTGTTTTCTTCTTTATATAAGGACCCCAGTGCTACTTGATTAGGGTTCCACTGTTATTACTTCATTTAAACTTAATTACCTCCTAAAGGATGGCGTTACCGACTCGATGGACATGAGTGTGAGTGAACTCCGGGAGTTGGTGATGGACAGGGAGGCCTGGCGTGATGTGATTCATGGGGTCACAGAGTCGGACATGACTGAGCGACTGAACTGAACCTTCTAAAGGCCCTATCTCCAAAAAGGGTCACACCAAGAGTTAGAATTTTAACATGATGTTTGAGGGAACACAATTCAACTTATAGCAAATATTGAAACAGATGTATATAAAAATGAGAGAAGTGCCCTGTTGGAAGACACTAATGTAAAATATAATTTTTCTCTAAATTGATCAGTGGATCACCAGAAATACAAATAAAAATCCCAATGGGATTGCTCTAGGATTGGAAGAATTAATATTGTTAAACTGGCTATACTACTCTAGCAATCTACAGACCTAATGTGGTCTCTGTCAAATTACCCATGACAATTTTCCACAAAACTAGAACAAATAACTCTAAAATTTTTATGAAACCATAAAAGACCCAGAATTGCCAAAGCAAACCTGAGAAAAAATAAACAGGACACATAACCTTTCCAGAGTTCAGAAAAACAAAACTATAGTAATGAAAACAGCATTGTATTGGCACAAAAACAGACATATGAATCAATAAAACAGAATACAGCTCAGAAATAAATGCATACACCTACAGTCAATCTTTGACAAAGGAGGCAGGAATAGAAAATGGGAAAATACAGTCTCTTCAGCAAGTGGTGTTGGGAAAGCTAGATAGCGACATGTAAATTAATGAATTAGAACACACTCTCGTACCATACACAAAAATTAACTCAAAATGGCTTAAAGTAGTAAACATAAGACATGACACCATAAAACTCCTAGAAAAGAACATAGGAAAAACATTCTCAGATATAAATAGTACCAATATTTTCTTAGGTCAATCTCCCAAGTCAATAGAAAAAAAGCAAAAATAAACAAATTGGACCTAATAAAACTTACAAGCTCTTGCATAGAAGAAAAAATAATAAACAAGATGAAACAACTACCTACAGAGTGGAAGAAAATATTTGCAAACAATGCAACTGACAGGGGCTTAATTTTCAAAATATACAAATATTTCATACAACTTAACAACAACAAAAACAACCCAATATAAAATGGGAAGCAGACCTAAATAGACATTTCTCCAAAGAAGACATGCATTTGGCAACAGGCATATGAAAAGATGCCAACATCTCTAATTATGAGAGAAGTAAAATAAAAACTACAATGAAGTACCATTTCACACCCATCAGAATGGCCATCATTAAAAGTCTACAAATAACAGATGCTGGAGAGGGTCTGGAGAAAAGGGAACTTCCTACATTGTTGGTAGGAATATAAACTGATGCAGCCATAATGGAAAACAATATGGAGGTTCCTCAAAAACTAAAAATAGAGCTACAATTTGATTCAGCAATCCCACTCCTGGGCATATATCCAGACAAAGCTATAGTTCAAGATATATGTACCCTATATTCAAAGAAGCACTATTTATAACAGCCAAGACATGGGAACAACCTAAATGTCCGTTGACAGATGAATGGATAAACATGTGGTACATATATACAATGGAATACTACTCAACAATAAAAAAGAATGAAATAATGCCATTTTTAGCAACATAGACGGACCTAGAGATTATCATACTGGGTGAAATACTAATAAGAAATACAAATGCCACATGATACCACTTATACGTGGAATCTAATATATGACACAAATGAACTTGTTTACAAATCAGACTGGAGAAGGAAATAGCACCCACTCCAGTACTCTCGCCTGTAAAATCCCATGGACAGAGGAGCCTGGCGGGCTACAGTCCATGGGGTCGTTAAGAGTCAGACATGACTTAACGAATAAACTACCACAAATCAGAAACACAGACTCTGAGTACAGAGTTTCATTTGCCAAGGGGGAGGGATCCAAGGAAAGGAAATACTGGGGGTTTGGCGTTAGCAGATGAAACCTATTATATTACATAGAATGGATAAACAACAAGGTCTTACTGTATAGCACAGGGAAATATATTCAATATCCTGTGATAAACCATAATGGAAAAGAATATATGTATAACTGAATCATTTTGCTCTACAGCAGAAACTAACACAACATTATAAATCAACTATAATTCAATTAAAAAATCTCAATGGGTTTTTACGTATGCTTTCATGTGGATTTAAAAAACTGATCCTATAATTCTACAGGTTATAAAATATGTGCTTAGTCACTCAGTTATATCCAACTCTTTGCAACCCCATGGACTGTAGCCCACCAGGCTCCTTTTTCCATGGGGATTCTCCAGGCAAGAATACTGGTGAGGGTTGCCATTTCTTCCTCCAGTATATTTCTTATACTATATAGTTATATAATTCTATCATTTATTTGAAAACAAAAGGGGCCAAGAATATTCTTGATAGTATTGATGAACAACAATCTTCAGAATTCAAGCACATAAAAAACTATATTCTCATTTGAGTAGTATATTATATAGGGATGCTCAAATAGACCAATGAAATAGAATAAAAGGCCCAGAAACAGATCTAACAAAATGGATGTTTTTTATAAAACTAAAATGATTATACATGTCAACAGAGAAAAGAGGACCTTTTCATTAAATGGTCCCAGGACAACTGGGTAGCCATCAGGAGGAAAAAATAGAAAGAAAAAGGATCTTATCTCAAAAAATACACAAAACTCATTTCAATGGGATTAAAGATCTAAATGTGAAAAGAAAATTTCTAAAAAATTTAGAAGATAAGAATATATCTTCATCATCTTTATAAAAAAAGAATATCTTAAAACACTGTTGCTGCTAAGTCACTTCAGTCGTGTCTGACTCTGTGTGACCCCAGAGACGACAGCCCACCAGGCTCCCCCATCCCTGGGATTCTCCAGGCAAGAACACTGGAGTGGGTTGCCATTTCCTTCTCCATCTTAAAACACGTAAAGCATTTATTAAAAAGGAAAAAGTTATAAATCAAGGGCATTAAATTGAATTGTACCTGTAATTCAAATGTATTTAATTAAAAATTTTTGCTTCATCAAAAGTAGGAGAGAATAAAGACAAATTAAGCGGTGGGATAATTTTTCAGACATATAATTAACAAAGGACTAGTATTTAGAATAAATATTTTTATTTTTTAAATAAATATTTCAATGTAAACTGCTTTGGATGTAATTGAATGGGTACTCAGTAACATGTTAGATTATATTATGCTATTAATTATTAATAATCCTTGTTAGAGTAAAATATGTTCTAACATTAAAATATTGTTACATTTCTGGGTAAAATTAGCTGTGAAGTTATGAGTGCATCTGTGTGTAGACTTGTTAGCTGTGATTTTTTTTTTTTTGCTCTATATTTACATATGTATTTTTGTAAGTCAGAATGCTCACTGGTTTTCTTTTCAGTTCAGTAGTATTTATATTTTGGTAATAGGTTACACTAATAAACTTCTGCCAAGAGAACGCACTGGTCATAGCAAACAGCCTCTTCCAACAACACAAGAGAAGACTCTACACATGGACATCACCAGACGGTCGACACCAAAGTCAGATTGATTATATTCTTTGCAGCCAAAGATGGAGAAGCTCTCTACAGTCAGCAAAAACAAGACCAGGAGATGACTGTAGCCTGGATCATGAACTCCTTATTGCCAAATTCAGGCTGAAATTGAAGAAAGTGGAGAAAACCACTAGACCATTCAGGTATGACCTAAATCAAATCCTTAATGACTATAAAGTAGATGTGAGAAATAGATTTAAGGGACTAGATCTGATAGATAGAGTGCCTGATGAACTATGGAGGGAGGTATGTGACATTGTACAAGAAACAGGAATCAAGACCATCCCCAAGAAAAAGAAATGCAAAAAAGCAAAATGGCTGTCTGAGGAGGCCTTACAAATAGCTATGAAAAGAAAAGAAGCGAAAAGCAAAGGAGAAAAGGAAAAATATACCCATTTGAATGCAGAGTTCCAAAGAATAGCAGGGAGAGATAAGAAAGCCTTCCTCAGTGATCAGTGCATAGAATGGGAAAGACTAGAGATCTCTTCAACAAAATTAGAAATAGGAAGGGAACATTTCATGCAAAGATGGGCTCGATAAAGGACAGAAATGGTAGGGACCCAATAGAAGCAGAAGATATTAAGAAGTGGCAAGAATACACAGAAGAACTGTACAAAAAAGATCTTCATGACCAAGACAATCATGATAGTGTGATCACTGACCTAGAGCCAGACATCCTGGAATGTGAAGTCAAGTGGGCCTTAGGAAGCATCACTATGAACAAAGCTAGTTGAGGTGATGGAATTCCAGTTGAGCTATTCCAAATCCTAAAAGATCATGCTGTGAAAGTGCTGCACTCCATATGCCAGCGAATTTGGAAAACTCAGCAGTGGCCACAAGACTGGAAAAGATCAGTTTTCATTCCAATCCCAAAGAAAGGCAATACCAAAAATGCTCAAGCTACCGCACAATTGTACTCATCTCATACGCTAGTAAATTAATGCTTAAAATTCTCCAAGCCAGGCTTCAGCAATATGTGAACCATGAACTTCCAGATGTTCAAGCTGGTTTTAGAAAAGGCAGAGGAACCAGAGATAAAATTACCAACATCTGCTGGGTCATTGAAAAAGCAAGAGAGTTCCAGAAAAACATCTATTTCTGCTTTATTGACTATGCCAAAGCCTTTGACTGTGTGGATCACAATAAACTGGAAAATTCTGAAAGAGATAGGAATACCAGACCACCTGACCTGCTTCTTGAGAAACCTATATGCAGGTCAGGAAGCAACAGTTAGAACTGGACATGGAACAACAGACTGGTTCCAAATAGGAAATGGAGTATGTCAAGGCTGTATATTGTCACCCTGCTTATTTAACTTCTATGCAGACTACATCATGAGAAACACTGGGCTCGAGGAAGCACAAGCTGGTATCAAGATTGCCGGGAGAAATATCAATACCTCAGATATACAGATGACACCAACCTTACGGCAGAACATGAAGAAGAACTAAAGAGCCTCTTGATAAAAGTGAAAGAGGAGAGTGAAAAAGTTGGCTTAAAGCTCAACATTCAGAAACCTAAGATCATGGCATCTGGTCCCATTACTTCATGGGAAATAGATGGGGAAACAGTGGAAACAATGGCTGACTTAATTTTTCTGGGTTCCAAAATCACTGCAGATGGTGATTGCAGCCATGAAGTTAAAAGACACTTACTCCTTGGAAGGAAAGTGATGACCAATCTAGACAGCATATTAAAAAGCAGAAACTTTGCCAACAATTGTCCATCTAGTCAAGGCTATGGTTTTTCCAGTGGTCGTGTATGGATGTGAGAGTTGGACTATAAAGAAAGCTGAGCACCGAAGAACTGATGCTTTTAAACTGTGGTGTTGGAGAAGACTCTTGAGAGTCCCTTGGACTGCAAGAAGATCCAACCAGTTCATCCTAAAGGAGATCAGTCCTAGGAGGACTGATGTTGAAGCTGAAACTCCAATACTTTGGCCACCTAATGTGAAGAGCTGACTCATTGGAAAAGCCCCTGATGCTGGGAAAGATTGAGGGCAGGAGAAGAAGGGGATGGAAGAGGATGAGATGGTTGGATGGCATCACTGATTCAATGGACATGGGTTTGGGTGAACTCCATGAATTGGTGATGGACAGGGAGGCCTGGCGTGCTGCAGTTCATGGGGTTGCAAAGAGGCAGACATGACTGAGCAACTGAACTGAACTGAACTGAAACGAATAGGTTACACTAGTGCTACAAAATGAATTATGGCATTTTTAGATTTTTCTAAATTCTGTGGTGGATAGTATTGGATATATATGTTCTTTTGAAAGTTTTAGAAATAATCATCCAGAAAAATTCTGGCCCTAGAACAATTACTGGTTATAAATCCTTGAAAGTTTGTCTGATTCTATTGGTCTGTTTAGATCTGCTATTCCTTTCCAGGTATATTATTTTAAAAATATATATAAGCAGATAATTTTCCATTACAATTATTATTTGCCAATTTGTTACCAAGAGTTGTGTGCAGTGCTCTTATAAATCTCTATCATGGTTTTAATCCCACTTATTCTTCCAGTTTTAGTTTTTATTTATTTTGAATATTTCTGTAGATTCATACATTCAGTATTCATTCCATTAGAATCTGACTCTTGTCCATACTATTTTACATTATGGCCCCGGAATCTAGATTATTATTGAAATATGGTAGACAATAACTCTACATTTAATGCATTGTTTTTTTTTTAAATAATCCATTTGGGCCTAATATTTGTCTTTGATTACAGCTTTTACCACATCTTATAACATTTTATATAAAATATTTTCAAAGTTAATGTGAAACAACAGTACTAATAATTTTTATTTGATTCAGTTTTTAGGAGATTTTCTTTTTTAATTTTCATGTAGTTGTGTCTTATTCTGCTGTAATTATAGATTTCCATTTTTATCACTTCTGGTTCAAGAATGCACCAATTCTTTTAATTATCTATCATTTCTTTTGCTCAACATGCATTGAAATCTGCTTGATGGCCTGTTATTGATCAATTCTTATACTTGAGATTGAGTAAAACTGTATTATATTTTTTACAGAAAGTTAAGTAGGATTCACAGACCTATTAACCTAATTAATTCTAGCTTTCAAATACAATATATACTCTCATTTTTATCTTTGCCATATACCAAGAGTTGAAAAAATTTATTGAAATTCAGATTACTTTCCATACTCTTTAAATGTGTAATGAATTTTGATATACATATTTTGATGTTGTTACCTTGCACGTAAATGTACATTAGTGTAACTTCCACTTCCAGTCAAGATAAAGTAACTTGAACCAGATTTACTCTCCCACCTGAGATAACCAAAGCATGGACATAATATATGAGGGCAGCAGTTTTCACAATCCTGATTATCAGGAAATGAAAGTCATCAATCTCTGAGAAACAAGAGACAAATTAGGTGAACCCCTCAATTTCTCCAGTCTAATGTCTTAAGACAATTTAGTAAGAGAGATTTTCATAGGGGAACCCAGGTAGAGCATGGCAGACTCCCTGAGTTGTGAAGACAGTACTGAGAGTTAGAGAGAGACCAAGGCAGCTTAAGTTTCTAGGACAAAGTATGAGGGAGGAGATGGTTACAGAGAGAGCAAGGAAGAGAGATCACAGGAGAGCTGCCGAGGGTTTCCCTTCAGTAATTAGTTGAGTACTGATCAGCCAACAGACATCATTCTCATTGTCTTCTTTGTACTTATCAATACATATTCAAGTTTTGTTTAGCATTCCTCATAAACTATAGTATCAGGTTTACAGTATTTCAGATTTTCACAACTAGTCAGAGAATAGTGGAATTATTACCTCTCATCATTTTTGTTCTATATATTTATATGATTCAAGCTATTTCCAGAGCAACTTAATAGCACAGTTGTTCATCTTGAAGGGGTGGGCGAACAAAACTTTTCTTACATATTTTCACATAAGCTGCTTTTCAGAAACAGTGAAAGTTCAAATTGGAATATATTATTTTGTTCTTTAGATCTGTCACTTAATAATGGTGAATTCTTGGAAAGATTCTCAATCTACTGAAAATTCACTTTTCCATCTACAAAATCTGGATACTAATAATGGTTACCATGGAGATATATGGGAAGAATCAAGGATAATGAGTGAAGAATTTTGAGAAGTGTGAAGTTCTATGAGCATATACTAGAAAATATAAAATTATTTTTATTCTGAATAAATTAGTTCTTGAAGCTTCACTAAAGATTTTACATCAGTGCTTTTTAATTTCATTTTGCTTGTTTGGGTAAATATTTCCTTTCTTTTAATTTTAACTGAAATATAGTTGATTTACAATGCTAGTTTCAGGTCCACAGCAAAGTGATTCAGTTATACATTTATATACAAATTTATATATTATTTTTTACATTCTCCTTCATTCTGTTTCTTTCATTCTTCTATTACAAGCTACTGAGTATAGTTCCCCATGCCATATAGTAGGTCTTTGTTGGTTATCTATATATAAGTAAGTAAGTAAGTAAGTAAGGTCGCTCAGTCGTGCCCGACTCTTTGCGACCCTGTGGACTGTAGCCCACCAGGCTCGTCTGTCCATGGGATTCTCCAGGCAAGAATACTGGAGTGGGTTGCCATTTCCTTCTCCAGGGGAACTTCCCAACCCAGGGATCGAACCCAGGTCTCCCGCATTGCAGGCAGATGCTTTAACCTCTGAGCCATAGTATGTATATTTTAATCCCAAGCTCCTTATTTATCGCTCTTCTCCTCCTCTCCTTAGGTAATCGTGATGTTGTTTTCTATGTCTGTGAGTTTATTTCTGTTTTGTAAATAAGTTCGTGTGGTTCCCTGGTGGCTCAGATGGTAAAGAATCTGCCTGCAATGCAGGAGTCCTGGGTTCAGTCCTAGGGCTGGGAAGATCCCCTGGAGAAGGGCATGGCTACCCACTCCAGTATTTTTGCCAGGAGAATTCCATGGACAGAGAAGCCTGTCAGGACACAGTCCATGGGGTCACAATGAACTGGACATGACTAAGCAACTTTCACCTTCAGTGCCTCCACATATAAGTGATATCATATGATACTGGTCTTTATCTGGCTTACTTCGCTTAGTGTGATAATCTCTAGGTTCATTCATGTTGCTGTGAATGGTATTGTTTCATCATTTTTATTTCTGAGTTATATTCCATTGTATATATGTACCACATCTTTTTTACTCATTCCTCTGTCGTTGGTTGTTGAAGTAAATATTTTCTTAAAAGGTTTTAAATCTTTGTTCTATGACCTAGTCTTAAAACTGTTTTTGTAAAGAAATGAAATTTTTTTCCTTATTTAAAATGTTGTTAAGCTCTTATGGCCATACATTATGTTATGAAGAATACATGTATTTGGTAGATATGTCTTTTTTTTCACAGAACCTATAGTATGAGGGAAAGAGTAGCAGAGGATTATAATATGTTTAAAATAATGTTTTAGGTGCTGATATATGTGCTATGTGATCATGGAGGAAAGAGTGCCTCATGCTACCTTGGAACATTTTTGACAGTTTTATAGAGTACATGACAGTAGACCTGAGTCTGGAAGGATGTTCAGAAATTATCTAGCTTATTATCTTAGTTTGGGTTTCCTAAAAGCAGGTTGCCAGATAAGGATTCTTGAGAAGCTGGTTTATTGCAGGAGTATTCTCATGAGAAGGAGAGGGAAGGAACTAGGATAGGTTGGGGAAAGAAAAGTAAGAAAGATTGTACTTTAAGCTGGATATTAGCCTCACATTGGTCCCACAGGAAGTTCTGAAGCAGGAACTGCACTCTTTGCTCCCATTTTGCAGCAAAAGGGCAATCTTTTGTGCCCCTGTATCATTTACTAATAGGTTATCACTTCAGGCAGTTCAGGTTGTCACTTCAGGAGGTGTGGTTAATTTCCCAGCCAAGGCAAATCCTGGTCAGCAGTCCTTTCTCTGGAGAAGGGGATGGCTGTTACCCAATAGCACTGGAGTTAGAAGTTCTGTCCACCTACTCCTTAAAAAGGATCTAGACAGAACACTAATAGCCTCAGCTATTAACATATAGACAAAAATGGAAAGGATATTCAAGGCAAAGAAAACAGCATGTAGAAAACGTGAGCATGAACTACAGGCCATAAATTAGATTCTTTTAGCATTTTATCATATAAATGAATACATGATGATATGTAAAATATTCATAATACAATTATATATATATAATATTGACATTACATATAATATATGCATACATACACATGCAGATAATGAGAAATATGGTTGAAACAAGTATCACCAATGGCCTTGAACCATGAACAAAGTTTAGACTTCAACCTCTAGGTAGTATAGGTATCTGCTTTTCTGTTTCATATCCATGATGGTAATAGGTAAAACTATTGACTAGGACAGTGTTATGGCATGCCCCTAAAACCCTCCTGATGTTTGACTCTGATTCATGAACCAGATCTCTTGGGAATTATGTTGTTTAATAGTCCATATTACCTAAATGTCCTCATATTCTCCATGGGAATAACATAAAAGACTTTCTGAAATAATATTTGCTATTATCTTTATAAAAAAACTGTCTCTTTCAAGAATTTTTTAAGCTACAGAGAACCAAAATTTCTACTTAACTATTTTAAAGAATCAGAAAAATATACTAACATAATAAAAAGACCATGGAGACAAGCACCTCCAGGATTGATGGATTCAGCTCTGGCATAATGTTATCAAGGACCCTAGTTTTTTGTTTACCTGCCCCACCACCCTATGTGTCACTGATCTTTCAGTATCATAATACATGTATCTTAGTACCATTTATAATAGTCCAATAATACATTCAGTGGGAAAAGAAGGTATTTTTTCTTTATTTCACTTTTTATTTCTAAGAAGAAACATCTTTCACAAAATAACCTCAATAAGTCTATTCCCTCATATTTTATTTATTATAATGATATTGCCTCCATGCCCAAACCAATCACTAACAAGAGACATAACATCACTGTGATTGACTTCAGCTAATCATGTTTCTGTCTCTATTTAGACATGGTTTCAATTTATATTAAGCATAGTTCTGTGAATAAAATCAGGACTCTATTAGGAAGATAAGAGAAAATGTTGGTTGAGTATGCAACTAACAATCCTAATATGACAGAAAAATTTATAACAAAAATACTCCCCCAAAATGAGATTAGGTTGGTATGACATTATAATGAACACATTAGTTACTAATAATCACAGTAAGTAAGTGTTAGTTGCTTAATCATCCCTGGCTCTTTGTGACCCATGGACTGCAGCCCACCAGGCTCCTCTGTCCATGAGATTTTCCAGGCAAGGATGCTGGAGTGGGTTGCCATTTCCTTCTCCAGAGGATCTTCCCAACCCAGGGATCGAACCCAGGTCTCCTACACTGCAGGCAGATTCTTTACCAAATGAGCTACAAGGGAAGCCCAATAATCATGGTATTCTATTCTAAACCATCTCAAAGCATCTCTGTTTGGAGCAGAAACAAGTATAGCCAAAGTGATTATACCATAAGCAGTGAATTGAATGACATAAGAAAACAAGCATTTTCTGTTCTAGATCTGCTTCTCATTATTGATATGCAGTGAAGAGACTCTTAACCTGAACAAATGGTCTGACAGTCTGACAGGCATTGCCAGTATACAGCCCACCTTCTAAGAATATAGTTTTTTCCTGGTATCTTCAGTGATTAAATTAAAATTCATCCTAACCATATGTTACAGAAATTCCCCTTCTAAATACTGAATCTTTCATGGAATCATGGAGCACTGGTGCCATCACAGAAATATGGTAAGATGTCTGTGAGTAATAATGTCCAGGGTCTGAATCTCAAATTAAGGAGGGGCAAGCAGTCAAATCAAAGCACTTAATGGGAAGGGCCAGGCCAAAAAACGAATCTGTGCAATAAAAAAGAGCTAACATTTACAGGGTGCTGGCAAAGTGCTAGTATCTCTTCTAAGTGCTTTTCACCATTTGTAAATAGCATTTTAATCTTTACCTATTACCTAAGTGCAATTTCCATGCCCATTTAGCAGAGGAGGAAATTGAAATGCTGACAGGCTAAATGTTTTCTAAGTCATGCAGCCAGGAAGTGTCAGAGGCATGAGTTAAACCTAACAGCTGGATTTCAGGGTCCAGGGCCTTAACTGCAGTACTATTTATCTGCCAGTAACAAACCTTATGGGACTTCCCTGGTGGCTCAGTTGAAGGAGCAGGGTGAGAAAGGATGAATAAGTAGGGCACAGAGGGTGTTTACGCAGTGAAATTATCCTGTAATGGTGGATTCATGTCATTATACATTGACCAAAGCCTAGAGAATGTACACCAAGACTGGATATTAATGTAAACTATGGGCCTTTGGCTGATTATGGTGTACCAGTGTAGGTTCATTGATGATAACAAATGTGCCACTCCAGTGCTGGCTTTTGAAAGTGGGGGAGGCTATTCATATGTGTCTGTAGGGGTGTATGGGGAATTCCTGAAACTTTCTCTCAATTTTGCTGTGATTTCCAAACTGCTGTAAAAAATAATGTCTATTAATTAAAACCGAAACAAAATAAACATCCAGTTGCTCCTCTGGGCAGCTCCCCAGTTTATATAAATCCACTTCTTGTGGTATTCAGAATTTAGATGCCCACAGTTATGAACAATAATTGGTTATATTTATTGACCATTCACTCTGTGCCAAGTTCTAAGTTCTTTTGTAGTATTATAAGGAAAAAGAAGTACCTTAAAAGAGATAACATTAAAAATATTTTTGATGATTTGATATTTTTCTCATTTTATTGTTTCCTTCTTTATTGTTCAATACAATTCAATACACAATAATGGAAAAGGTCAGTTTTCATTCTAATCGCAAAGAAAGGCAATGCCAAAGAATGCTCAAACTACTGCACAATTGCACTCATCTCACATGCTAGTAAAGTAATGCTCAAAATTCTCGAAGCCAGGCTTCAACAGTACATGAATTGTGAACTTCCAGATGTTCAAGTTGGATTTATTTATTTATTCATTTATGTTTTTAATTTTATTTTATTTTTAAACTTTACAATATTGTATTGGTTCTGCCATATATTGAAATGAATCCACCACAGGCATACATGTTTTCCCCATCCTGAACCCTCCTCCCTCCCCATACCATCCCTCTGGGTCATCCCAGTGCACCAGCCCCAAGCATCCAGTATTGTGCATCGAACCTGGACTAAAAGAATACATTTGAATCAAGTTGGATTTAGAAATGGCAGAGGAACCAGACATCATATTGCCAACATCCGCTAGATCATCAAAAAAGCGAGAGAGTTCCAGAAAAACATCCATTTCTGCTTTATTGACTATGCCAAAGCCTTTGACTGTGTGGATCACAACAAACTATGGAAAATTCTTCAAGAGATGGGAATACCAGACCACCTGACCTGCCTCCTGAGAAATCTGTATGCAGGTCAAGAAGCAACAGTTAGAACTGGACATGGAACAACAGACTGGTTCCAAATTGGGAAAGGAGTACATCAAGGCTGTATATTGTCACCTTGCTTATTTATATATGCAGAATACATCATGAGAAATGCTGGATTCAATGAAGCACAAGCTGAAATCAAGATTGCCAGGAGAAATCTCAATAAACTCAGATATGCAGATGGCACCACACTAATGGCAGAAAGCAAAGAAGAACTGAGCCTCTTGATGAAAGTGAAAGAAGAGAGTGAAAAAGTTGGCTTAAAACTCAACATTCAGAAAACTGACATCATGGCATCTGGTCCCATCACTTCATGGCAAATAGATAGGGAAACAATGGAAACAGTAATAGACTTCATTTTTTGTGGCTCCAAAATCCCTGCAGATGGTGACTGCAGCCATGAAATTAAAAGACGCTTGCTCCTTGGAAGAAAAGTCATGACCAACCTAGACAGCATATTAAAAAGCAGAGACATTACTTTGCCAACAAAGTCAAAGCTGTGGTTTTTCCAGTAGTCATGTATGGATGGTAGAGTTGGACTAAAGGAAGCTGAGCACCAAAGAACTGATGCTTTTGAACTGTGGTGTTGGAGAAGACTCTTGAAAGTCCCTTGGACAGCAAGGAGATCCAACCAGCCCATCCTAAAGGAAATCAGTCCTGAATAGTCATTGGAAGTTCTGATGCTGAAGCTGAAGCTCCAATACTTTGGCCACCTGATTCAAATAACTAACTCATTTGAAAAGCCCCTGATGCTAGGAAAGATTGAAGGCAGGAGGAGAAGGGGATGACAGAGGATGAGATGGTTGGATTGCATCACCAACATAATGGACATGAGTTTGAGTAAACTCCGGGAGTTGGTGTCGGACAGGGAAGCCGGGCGAGCTGCAATCCATGGGGTCTCAAAGAGTTGGACATGACTGAGTAACTGAACTAAACTGATTATTCAATATATTTTTTAAAATTTAAATTTATTTATTTTAATTGGAGGCTAATTACTCTACAATATTGTATTGGTTTTGCCATACATCAACATGAATCCAGCACGGATGTACACGTGTTCCCCATCCTGAACCCCCCTCCCACCTCCCTCCCCATACCATCCTTCTGGGTCATCCCAGTGCACCAGCCCCAAGCATCCTGTATCCTGCATCGAACCTGGACTGGCGATTCGTTTCTTATATGATATTATACATGTTTCAATGCCATTCTCCCAAATCATCCCACCCTCTCCCTCTCCCACAGAGTCCAAAAGACTGTTCTATACATCTGTGTCTCTTTTGCTGTCTCGCATACAGGGTTATCATTACCATCTTTCTAAATTCCATATATATGTGTTAGTATACTGTATTGGTGTTTTTATTTCTGGCTTACTTCACTCTGTATAATAGGCTTCAGTATTCAATACATTTTAAAAATTATCATTTTAATGCCCTTCATGGGAAGAATACATAAACATTCTTACTACATAGAGTTAAGATATATATCTCCAGGTTTGCTTTGCTTTGCTGACATTGTTTTAGCTGTCCACAGTCTTTTGTGGTTCCATATGAAATTTAGAGCTTTTTTTTCCTATTCTTATAAAAATATCAGTGGAATGTTGATAGAGATTGCATTGAATCTGTAGATGGTTATGAGTAGCATGGACATTTTAATATTTATTCTTCTGATTCATAAACATTGATTCTTCTGATTGATCAAATCTGTTGAAGCTCTCTATTGATTTTTTTTCAGTTCAGTCATTGCATTCTCCAGCATTTTAAAACAGTTTTTATTTCATCATTGAACTACTCATTTTGTGCATCCATTGTTTTCCTACTTTTGTTTAGAGGTCTGTCTGTCTCTTCTTGTGGTTGACAACTTCTTAAGAGGATTATTCTGAATTCTCTCTCAGTTCACTGTACTCCATTTCTTTAGGTCAGTTATTGGAGCTTTTTGAGTTCCCATCAGAGGTGTCATGTTTACCTGATTCTTTGTAATCTTTGTGTTGGTATCTACACATTTGAGTAAGCAGTCTCTTCTAGACTTTATAGGTTCACTTTGTCAAGGAAAGACATTTTCCAGTCAGCTCAGCTTGAGGTACTGGATGTGTCAGATTGTAGTGTCCATGGGTAGGATGCCTTGCTATCAGGCCCTCTGGTTAAGGGGTCAGTGCCTGTGCTCTGAGATAGAGAGTGAGGTGACCCCATGTTTGGGTGGGCCTGATGGCTGAGCTCCACATTCAAGTAGGGCCACTGCTCAGGGAGGGCTGCTGGTTGTACTCCACCATTAGGTGGGGCCAATAGCTGGGCTCTGCAATCACCCATGGTCAGGTGGGGCTGCAGACTTGCTCCCCAACTCCAGTAGTGCCTCTGGCTGACTTCACCTTGATGCAGAACCACTAACCGACTCTGCATTCAGGCAGAGCCACAGTCCAGGCTTTGCATTAAGATAGGGCTTCACGCTGGGCTTCACTATCGACCAGACCACTCTCTGTGCTCTTCTGTTGGAAAGGTTGCTGGCTGGGCTCTCTGGTCAAGCAAGTTTGAACTATGCCCCCAAATTAGATGAGACTGGAGACTATTTCCCAGTCCTACAAAGTTGCCCTTTGTGTTTTCTGGTCCACAGGGGCTGCAGGCTATATTCTGCCATTGGTTGGGGTCAATTGGTGGTTTTCTGACTGAGTAAGGCTGCAGGCTGTGTTCAGCATTAGGGAAGGATCATAGACTGAACTCCACTACTGCGTAGGGTTGTAGGCTGGGCTCCATTGGTGGGCAATGCTGTGGCTGGTCTCCGAGGTTGCTCAGGGTTTCTATTCGGGCTCCCTAGTTATGTGAGGGTTCAGTGCTCAATGGTTCAGTAAGACTACTGGCTTGACTCCCTCTCAAGCAGGCTATAGAACCCAGGTAGAATCATAGCCAGGCTTCTCTTTGAAGCAGGACTGGAAACACTGTTTAGAAGTTGGACAGGGCAACTTTGCCGCAATTATGTTTTTCCTTGCCCTGGTCAATGGTAAGATGTTCAAGAGGAAAATGTCAGTAGAGGGGAAATTTCTTAATCTATATGCAGTCACGCTTTCCAAAATTATTAAAAATTTAAGGACCATTGCAAACAGAAAAATAGCTATGAGTGTACAGGTATGTCCATGTAAGAATGTTCATCATCATATTTTATAATATAAAAATTTAGAAACCATTTAAAAAGCCATTAATAAGAAATTGGTTGGACACATTGTTTCATCAACCACAAAAGTGGGGTGCCATTGCCTTCTCTGACTGACTATTATGAGGGAAGCCCAAATAGGAAAGGAAAAAGTTAAGTAATTGGCCCAAGTTAATCCAGTGTGAGTGGAGAACACAGTATGTATGTCCAGATAATTCAATTATAGATCTCATGTGCATGGTTGGTACTGATTAGGTACCACATATTAATTTTAGAAAGCAGCAAATCAAAAAAATATTCTGTGTATTGTGATTCTACTTTGGAAAAAAGTTTGTGTGTTTTAAAAGATAGAAGTATATATCAAACAGGGGATAGAAATGGGAAGGGAAATTCAAATTACTGAATAATACATACCTAACAATACCAACAGAGAAGGCAATGGCACCCCACTCCAGTGCTCTTGCCTGGAAAATCCCATGGACGGAGGAGCCTGGAAGGCTGCAGTCCATGGGGTCGCTAGGAGTCGGACACGAATGAGCGACTTGACTTTCACTTTTCACTTTCACACATTGGAGAAGGAAATGGCAACCCACTCTAGTGTTCTTGCCTGGAGAATCCCAGGGACGGGGGAGCCTGGTGGGCTGCCGTCTATGGGATCTCACAGAGTCGGACATGACTGAAGCGACTTAGCAGCAGCAGCAGCAACAATACCAGAAGCCTTTCAAATTATAGGATAGAAATATGATTTAGGAGGAGCCAAGATGGCGGAGGAGTAGGACGGGGAGAACACTTTCTCCCCCACAAATTCATCAAAAGAGCATTTAAACGTCGAGTAAATTCCACAAAACAATTTCTGAATGCCGGCAGAGGACATCAGGCACCCAGAAAAGCAACCCAACTCTTCGAAAGGAGGTAGGAAAAAATATAAAAGACAAAAATAGAGACAAAAGAGGGAGGGACGGAGTTCCGTCCCGGGAAGGGAGTCTTAAAAAGAGAGAAGTTTCCAAACACCAGGAAACCTTCTCACTGCCGAATCTGTGCCGAGCTTTGGAAGCACAGAGGGCAACATAACAGGGAGAAAAAATAAACAAGTAAAACTCGCAGATTGCGAGCCCTACGGTAACTCCCCCAGCGGAGAAGCAGCGCAGACGCCTGCACACGCCATTGGCAAGCGGGGGTTGGGCAGGGAGGCACGGCGCGGGCTGCATCACTTAGAGTAAGAATCTGGCCTGAATACCCTGAGCACTATCTGAGCGAAATAATTTGGGTTAGCAAACCAGACTGTGGGATATCTACCACGCGAAAAGCCAGCCCCAACCTAAGACACCGCCAGGCCCGCGCACGGAACAAAGGACTGAACAGAGATAGCCGGCTGCAGACCTTTCCCCTCCGGTGACAGGCAGCCAGAGCCGGAAGGGGGCAATCGCAGCCCCAGAGAGACATTATCTATAAAACTGTAAGCAGGCTTCTTTGCTAACTAAAACTTCTTGGGGGTCTGGACGGTCAACAGCTGCCTGAGAAGGTGCGCTGGTTTTACACCCAGATAACCGAGTGGCGGGGAGGCGATAAGTTGCAGCATTGGCGTTCGCCAAACACCTCATCACCTAAGCTGCTCGGACCTGGGAAGAGCACAAAATGCAGGCCCAACTGAGTCTGCATCTCTGTGGACTACCCGAGTGCCTGAACCTGAGCAGCTTGGACCTGGGAGGTACATGCAGCCCAGGGCCGGCCTCAGATTGTTCTCAGCGGAACAACCTAGAGCCCGAGCAGTGTGGGCAGGGAGGCTACACACGCAGTTAGTGGGGGCAGACCCAGTGTGGTTGAGGCATTGCTAGCGCACGCCAGTGTTATTTGTTTGCAGCATCCCTCCCTCCCTCCCCACAGTGCGACTGAGCAAGTGAGCCTAAAAAAAAAAAAAAGTTTCCCCCACCGTCCCCTTTGTGTCAGGGTGGAAGCCAGACACTGAAGAGACCAGCAAACAGAAGAAGTTATAACAGAGGGAAACGCCTTGGAAGCTACGGGCAATAGATTAAAACCCCGTGGTTACTATGGACTACATAGGAAGGGGCCTATAGATCTTGAGAAATATAAGTCGGACCAAGGAACTAGCCAAAAATGAACTGAACCCACAATACAACAAAACCAGAGAAAGTCCTAGATATATTTTTACTATTTTTACGATCATTCTTTCTTTCTTTCTTTTTTAATTAAAAAAAATTTTTAAGTCCTCTATTGTTCCTTTAATTTTCACTTGTATAACCTATTACTTTGCAAAAAAAAAAAAAAAAAAAAGACCCTATTTTTTTCTTCTTCAGCAAACTTCATATATATATTTTATAATTTTTTGACCTTGTTTTTTTTTTTTTTTTCTTCTTCTTCTTTCCTTTAACACTGTATTTTTGAAATTCCAAACTCTACTCTAGTTTTTTAATTTTAGCTTTGTGGTATATGTTATCAATTTTTTACCTACAGTTTTTTTTTTATAATTTCTGTGACTTTTTTTTTGTTTGTTTCATTCTCTTCTTCTTTTATATAACATTGTATATCTGAAATTCCAAACTCTACTCTAGATTTTTAATTTATGCTTTTTGGTATTAGTTATCAATTTTGTACCTGTATTTTCTTTATAATTTTTGCGACATTGTTTTTGTTTGTTTGTTTTCTCTCTTTATGTTTCTTCTTCCTTTTTTTTAACATTGTATTTCTGAAACTCCAAACTCTACTCTAGATTTTTAATTTTTGCTTTTTGGTATTAGTTATCAATTTTGTACCTGTATTTTCTTTATAATTTTTGCGACCTTGTTGGTTTTTCTTTGTTCGTTTTTTCTCTCTTTCTTTTCCTTCTTCTTTTCTTTAACATCATATTTTTGAAATTCCAAACTCTACTCTAGATTTTTAATTTTTGCTTTTATGTATTTGTTACCAATTTTGTACCTTTAAGAACCCAATCTTCAGGACCCATTTTTCACTAGGGAGCAAGATTACTGGCTTGACTGCTCTCTCTCCCTTTGGACTCTCCTTTTTCTCCACCAGGTCGCCTGTGTCTCCTCCCTAACCCCTCTCTACTCTATCCAACTCTGTGAGTTTATGTGTGTTCCAGATGGTGGAGAACACTTAGGGAACTGATTACTGGCTGGATCTGTCTCCCTCCTTTTCATTCCCCCCTTTTATCCCTCTGGCCACCTCTGTCTCCTTCCTCCTTTTCTCTTCTCTTCTCTGTATAACTCCGTGAACATCTCTGAGTGGTCCAGTTGTGGAGTGCACATAAGGAAGTGACTACTGGCTACCCTACTCTCTCCACTATTGATTCCACCTCATCTCATTTGGGTCACCTCTAACTCCCTCCTCCCTCTTCTCTTCTCCATATAACGCTGTGAACCTCTCTGAGTGACCCTCACAGTAGAGAAACTTTTCATCTTTAACGTAGATGTTTTATCAATGGTGCTGTATAGAAGGAGAAGTTTTGAAACTACTGTAAAAATAAGACCGATAACTGGAAGCAGGAGGCTTAAGTCCAAACCCTGACTCCAGGGAACTCCTGACTCCAAGGAACACTAATTGACAGGAGCTTATCAAACGCCTCCATACCAACACTGAAACCAAGCACCACACAAGGGCCAACAAGTTCCAGGGCAAGACATACCAAGCAAATTCTCCAGCAACAAAGGAGCACAGCGCTGAGCTTCAAGATACAAGCTGCCCAAAGTCACCCCCAAACCATAGACATCTTATAACTCATTACTGGACATTTCATTGCACTCCAGAGAGAAGAAATACAGCTCCACCCACCAGAACACCGACACAAGCTTCCCTAACCAGGAAACCTTGACAAGCCACCTGTACAAACCCACACACAGTGAGGAAAAGCCACAATAAAGAGAACTCCACAAACTGCCAGAATACAGAAAGGACACCCCAAACTCAGCAATTTAAACAAGATGAAGAGACAGAGGAATACTCAGCAGATAAAGGAACAGGATAAATGCCCACCAAACCAAACCAAAGAGGAAGAGATAGGGAATCTACCTGATAAAGAATTCCAAATAATGATAGTGAAATTGATCCAAAATCTTGAAATTAAAATGGAATCACAGATAAACAGCCTGGAGACAAGGATTGAGAAGATGCAAGAAAGGTTTAACAAGGACCTAGAAGAAATAAAAAAGAGTCAATATATAATGAATAATGCAATAAATGAAATTAAAAACACTCTGGAGGCAACAAATAGTAGAATAACAGAGGCAGAAGATAGGATTAGTGAATTAGAAGATAGAATAGTAGAAATAAATGAATCAGAGAGGATAAAAGAAAAATGAATTAAAAGAAATGAGGACAATCTCAGAGACCTCCAGGACAATATTAAACGCTACAACATTCGATTCATAGGGGTTCCAGAAGAAGAAGACAAAAAGAAAGACCATGAGAAAATAATTGAGGAGATAATAGTTGAAAACTTCCCTAAAATGGGGAAGGAAATAATCACCCAAGTCCAAGAAACCCAGAGAGTCCCAAACAGGATAAACCCAAGGCGAAACACCCCAAGACACATATTAATCAAATTAACAAAGAAAAGCAGCAAGGGAAAAACAACAAATAACACACAAGGGAATTCCCATAAGGATAACAGCTGATCTTTCAATAGAAACTCTTCAAGCCAGGAGGGAATGGCAAGACATACTTAAAATGATGAAAGAAAATAACCTACAGCCCAGATTATTGTACCCAGCAAGGATTTCATTCAAGTATGAAGGAGAAAGCAAAAGCTTTCCAGACAAGCAAAAGCTGAGAGAATTCTGCACCACCAAACCAGCTCTCCAACAAATACTAAAGGATATTCTCTAGACAGGAAACACAAAAACGGTGTATAAGTTCGAACCCAAAACAATAAAGTAAATGGCAACAGGATCATACTTATCAGTAATTACCTTAAACGTAAATGGGTTGAATGCCCCAACCAAAAGACAAAGACTGGCTGAATGGATACAAAAACAAGACCCCTACATATGTTGTCTACAAGAGACCCACCTCAAAACAGGGGACACATACAGACTGAAAGTGAAGGGCTGGAAAAAGATTTTCCATGCAAATAGGGACCAAAAGAAAGCAGGAGTAGCAATACTCATATCAGATAAAATAGACTTTAAAACAAAGGCTGTGAAAAGAGACAAAGAAGGTCACTACATAATGATCAAAGGATCAATCCAAGAAGAAGATATAACAATTATAAATATATATGCACCCAACACGGGAGCACTGCAGTATGTAAGACAAATGCTAACAAGTATGAAAGGAGAAATTAACAATAACACAATAATAGTGGGAGACTTTAATACCCCACTCACACCTATGGATAGATCAACTAAACAGAAAATTAACAAGGAAACACAAACTTTAAATGATACAATAGACCAGTTAGACCTAATTGATATCTATAGGACATTTCATCCCAAAACAATGAATTTCACCTTTTTCTCAAGCGCACATGGAACCTTCTCCAGGATAGATCACATCCTGGGCCATAAAGCTAGCCTTGGTAAATTCAAAAAAATAGAAATCATTCCAAGCATCTTTTCTGACCACAATGCAATAAGATTAGATCTCAATTACAGGAGAAAAACGATTAAAAATTCCAATATATGGAGGCTGAACAACACGCTGCTGAATAACCAACAAATCACAGAAGAAATCAAAAAAGAAATCAAAATTTGCATAGAAACAAATGAAAATGAAAACACAACAACCCAAAACCTGTGGGACACGGTAAAAGCAGTCCTAAGGGGAAAGTTCATAGCAATACAGGCACACCTCAAGGAACAAGAAAAAAGTCAAATAAATAACCTAACTCTACACCTAAAGCAACTAGAAAACGAAGAAATGAAGAACCCCAGGGTTAGTAGAAGGAAAGAATCTTAAAAATTAGAGCAGAAATAAATGCAAAAGAAACAAAAGAGACCATAGCAAAAATCAACAAAACCAAAAGCTGGTTCTTTGAAAGGATAAATAAAATTGACAAACCATTAGCCAGACTCATTAAGAAACAAAGGGAGAAAAATCAAATCAATAAAATTAGAAATGAAAATGGAGAGATCACAACAGACAACACAGAAATACAAAGCATCATAAGAGACTACTGTCAGCAATTATATGCCAATAAAATGGACAACGTGGAAGAAATGGACAAATTCTTAGAAAAGTACAACTTTCCAAAACTGGACCAGGAAGAAATAGAAAATCTTAACAGACCCATCACAAGCATGGAAATTGAAACTGTAATCAAAAATCTTCCAGCAAACAAAAGCCCAGGTCCAGATGGCTTCACAGCTGAATTCTACCAAAAATT